>NW_010229000.1:38636-55351 GCF_000690775.1 Eurypyga helias
CTTGCTGCCTCTACTGATGCACATTCAGCAGGCTGTCCTTCAAACAGCATGGGATTCAGGATCAAAGCAGCAGAGAACAGCACTGGGTATCTCCAGCAAGCAATCAAATAGACAAGACATTACGGGAAGGAATAGGTTCCCTCTCTCTCCCTTTCCTGTTTCCATGTTCACTTTTGAACTGGGAAGAAACACTGAATGGTATCAGTCTGGTCCTACTGCAGAATGGATGAGGACAGGAAAGAAAAAAATGGATTGCATCCCAGTGCTTAAAAGGAACAAGTCTGAAATCTTACAAGCTTGTTAAAAAACGGGAATTTCAATTCTGGCCTGTATCTACAAGGAATGGGGAATGAGGTGTGGTAACAGTACTTTAAAATAGTGTCTTTCATTAGTTTACCAAGTCAAATTTTGGAAAGATTTTTCCTGGTCTTTCTTTAAAAACAGAAAGTAAGATTAAAAAAGGAGTATGTTTTCACAGGAATGGCTGTTCTGGATTGCAAGGGCTTGTGATTATACCTTGAGTATTTGCTGGTGTGTGATGTGATGGCTTTCACTGGAAATACAGTGATAAAATATTGTCTTGCCCACTGAAGTAATGATCCCAAATTAACGACCTCCCTGCAAAGCCATTGTTTTTTTACAGTGAACATAACATTCTTGAAACAATATCCTAAGGTTACAAAGTCTCTTAACGTTCATAACCATCAAAGTTACAGCTGCTATCTTGTAAATATCTTAAAATCTATTTCCAACCCTATCAGGCTCTCTTCAGCAAACAAAAATACTATGGTCTTTTATAATTTTTTTTTAATATTTCCGATTTCATGATATCTAGCCTCAACAAGATTTTATCATGCCATTTAGTATAATGTAGTTTCATCTAAACAGGCATAATTTGTGAAGACTTTTACTCCAGTTAGAAAATCTGATACCACTCATATGTGGCTACTTAGCCAAAATGAGAAGAGTAAATAAATAAGGGTGTAAGCTTGCCTGATTGTTAGCTTCAGTGATAACATTCAAGTGTGAACCTTCTGAATACTTCCCTTCTTGCTGAAGTACTTATGGCAGTCCTCTCTACTCACCTTCCCTCTATGTTCCCACATTTACTTCAACTTGTAGTAATATATTAAAAAAAATCCCAATCTGCTATAGAAAGCTGTACTATTATAGCTGACAGACTGATTAGCTTTAAAAGGGTACCAGCTCCAGCTAATTGTTAACTGACTTCTAAATCTGAGCTTGTAATTCAGATGTAGGTAGCTATACAGGCTGGTTTTTAAAATAACAATCAACATTCAGCTGCATTTGTTGAACTCAACACAAAAAAGTATATTGTAAGATTCCTGCCAAAGACTAACTTGCAAATCATGCACAAAAGCAAACTCCAGACACATAGCAACTTTGATAAAAACCATTTAGGATCCAATTCTAGTGTAATAAGGCAAAACAAGCACTATATGCAATTCAATTAGGTAGAATCCTGAATTAATTTTTTGTGTCTTATTTAAGAAGCACAATTATTAAAATACATGGAGCTCACAACTACACTGCAATTCATTTAGGTTCTGAGGAACTAAACTTCCAAGATCTGAAATCAATAAAGGTTTATTTTAATTGGACTGCTTTCTGATAACTCTTTATATGCAAACATATTTTTCTTAAGGAAATCCAAAGGTCTAAATCACTGACATCCTAAAGCAGAAGTTTCATTTTCATCACTGCATTAAATTCAATGTTTGTTAGTGCAACATCTGTAACAGTAACACATGTCACTTTTTGCTCAGTTTAAAGCATCACATCCATCTTGCAGGTTACTATCTAACTAAATTCTTCACTGTAAATTGAAATGGTACCAAAGTACCAAAACCACTTGAGAGGAAAGAAATGGTGCAGTCCTGACAGCACTCAGACTGATGCTGTCTGATTTTATGCTGCTACTTTGTGCAGGTAAACAGTAACACGTCGGCCTATCACACTGAGATGAATTTGGGACTACTCCCACAAGGAAGACTATAGCTGCTGAAAAAGTATGGCAGAATTTTATCCAGCGTGCTGCCATGATACATCTCACTAAGAAAATTTTATGATATGTGCAGCTTGAAATAATGGTAACATACTGGAACAGACTCTACTGCTGTACTCACATTGAGTACTTTCTTTATCATACTTGCTCTACAAATAGTTCCAAGAATCTGGCTACGTGTGTTGCCATAAGCCCATACTGCATGATGTTTCTACATAAATGTATATAATTGCCTTATGCTGTGCAGTGAGTCACTTCCACATTAAGTATTCTTTGAGATGCCTGTGGTGACAATGATATGGCTTTTCTGATGCATAAAATCCTGCAACTTGAAATTACTTTCAGAGTCTAATTTTTTGATGATGTGACAATAGGCTCTGAACTCTGCTACATCAACAGTCTAATACTACAACCCTTACTTCAGGTGAGATTTTCTTGTAATGGTCTGATATGCCACACAGTGTTCACTTGTAATTTTAAGAAAAAAAAAAAAAAAAAAAAACACCACAAAATACTCATTGATGTATAGCCCTGCTGAATCACAGTGATTAAAGCATGGTGTTATTTTATTACAGAACTTGGTCAGCTCCATAAAACACTTGATAAAATGTTTGTTCTCTGTGGGATAAAGTAAAACAAACAAAAAACCCAACACCACATTTCTTCTGCAGCTATTAAATGCCTTCTGAAATGTTTGATCTCAGAGGAAATTCTGTTTTGAAAAGCAACCATCTATTCATTAATGAAAATCGTTACAGTGTAAAAATTGGGCAACTAATTAATTAAGTGTATAATGAGATGGTAAATCACACAGCATAGCATGTTCTCTACACAAAGTGTTAGCCCCTCACCTAATATTGGGGTCATATCCCTTGCTATATTGGAACTGATTTGCCCTTCAAAAGCAAACCGGTAACCTTGCTGAAAACAAAGCAGAACACTTCGAATTGTCTCATCATTGTTCATTATAGGCTTTCCTGTACATGCCTGCATTTTAACATTCTAATGTGCATGTGTTGCTATATCACATTGACCAAAGTATCGTTTGTTCATCTTCTAAATCCATCCTCTATGCTCTACTTCATGTGACAGAAAGGAAGCTCAAATTCTTACCCCAGTCAACAGCAGAATGGCTTTCATTCAATGGCTAAGCAATACAGTGCTTAGCTCCAGATTACAACAGAATACAAATCAATAAATTTGTATTTGTACAGGTTGTCAAAGATACTGCAGACATTTTTAGAGCTCTCTCATCATTTAAAAATGTATGCATTTTACGAAGGAAAATGTTACTGGTACACTTGGATTTACAGGAATTCAAACTTAATGAAAGTTTTAGAAAGCTTAAAATTGTAAACAAGAGAAACTTAATGACAGTTACTGACCTGAAACAATCTCAAAAGTAATTTTATCTTTTGCAGTTTTGTGGGTCTGTTTGTTTTTTGGTATTTTGTTTTTTACACTGACAAGTTATAAATAAATGTACAAAAAAACATTTACTATTTGCACTGAAAATTCATAAATGCAAGAAAAGTCGTCTTTGTTCTCATTCTGGTTTATACACAAAATCTTGACATGGTGAATTACAATATAAAGACAATATTGTCATGAATCTAGTAGTCTAATCAGTGACAACTGTGAGCTATTTCATGATAAGAAACTTACAGTCACATCTTGAAACTGGAGGCGCAGAGCAGAGCCTGATGGTTGTGGTCGACTGGTGATTTCTAGTATGGTCCTTAACAGAATATCTAGCAGGCTGTTTACAATCACATCAATTTCTTCCAGGACAGATTTTTCCTTAAGTAATAAATAAAACATTTTAAACCAGAAATGTGACAACAGGTCTATCTTCTTTGATATGGTTTTAGAAACAAAGGATGGTTTTCTTATGAATGTTACATTCAAGAAACAAGGACTATTTAATTAAGATATTGTTTAATTCTATTGTTTTTATGTAACAGTTTCCAAATAATTACATTGGACTGAAATATAGAAGACAGTTATAGGGATGATTTAATATGTTTATCAAATCAGCATAGTTCAATTTTCAATTAATGCTTAGAATAAAGCAGTAAATAATATACAAGAACTTTTCAGGCAAGAATTTTACAGGTAACACCCATATATTTTCTGGGGAAATTGCCAAGAAAGGCTTAAAATTCAATAAGTAGAATTCTGTTTTCACACTGTGAAACTATCACCAGAAACAAGCAGATGGCGGTCAATCTTCAAGACCTGCTTCAGCAGTAAGGACCAGCTACACTGCTTTCCATCAACAGAGTAGGACAAAGAAACTAGCCATGTAGGTAAGCCTACAACTGCTTGTACACAACATCAGTCAATGCGAAGGAACCAAAGTGTTCACTGCCAGAAGAGACCATGAATACCTTAATCACATGCATGAAAACACTTGATGAAGTCAAGTTATAGTTACTTTTCTTTTTTAATTCAGATAGAAATATGTTTTCTCTGCTCCAACAATACTTTCTGTCATCACCATCTTAATCTGAGTGATTTTATCCACAATTTAACACTGACACTTCTTCACAGGAAGAAACACTCCATAATCAAAGGCTCACAACCAAACTAAAACTCAGCTGACAAACAGAATCATTCAACTTAGCTGACACTGAGGTGTAGGAGTGATATTTTTTTTCTTCCCACACACTCAAAGCATATGATATGTAACAAAACTCCAAATTCTCAATTGGACTCAAGGTACGTCTAGTGTCACAGTCATGTTCTCTGTCACTTCATCTGGTATCTAACAACAGTTAACTTCGCTACTTAGGAAGGCAGACAGCATACAGTGTATTTTGTAACTATATAAACACATAAGGACTCGTGTACAAACTACTGTTGTTATGGCCAACAACCTGAATTCAGAGGTTGATGGAACAAGTGATTTTGAAGTCAGGCAGCTTTGAAATTTATCTTGGTCACCATGGAAGGAATGAAGTTCTGAACTGATCCACAAAAATCACATAGAGTCACCAAGCTGTTAATACTCTCAGTGACTCATAGACCACTAAAAGTACTTTCTGCATATCCTGAACAGTGGAGAGAGTTTTATGTAGACATCCGCTTGCTATTGTGTACATCTCTGGAGTTCATGATCAGAACCTGGTGATTCCAAATGAAAGATCTCCTGAAATTAAGACCAGACATGTAAGGCTTTCACCCAATCCAAAACCAGGGCGAGCACTTGATCTTCTGATGAGGTATTTATTATACTAATCCAGGAGCAGCTGCAATGAAAATGCAGTTACAGTGCCAAAGTTGCAAGCTGCATCTGTATCAAATCACTGATGAAGCAACTTTAATTCTGATAATGCTATGAAATGAAGAAATACATAAAACTGTTCTCCCTAATGCTTTACAGCGTAATGAAACTGGGCTCGATATGGATGTACTGCACTAACTACAGGCGATATTTGCTTTTAGTTGTCTTGTATTCCTTTGCATCTCAGAATTTATCATCTTCTTATCTGCAATACACCCATCCAAGTTAGGTCTCATGCACCACTTTCACAGATGAATTTGCAAACACAAACATCAGAAATTTGCCACAAAGTTTATCAACAAATAACCAAGTGCAACCTCCCTTGCAATACTCATATCAACCTATCAAGAGTCAGTCTCACCTGTGCCTGGCAAGATCAGAGTATATCCTCCTGGAAACCATGCAAAGGTACATGGAGAATGAGGAGGTGATTGGTGACAGCCAGCATGGCTTCACCAAGGGCAGATCGTGCCTGACGAACATGGTGGCCTTCTACGATGGGGTCACGACCCTGGTGGATAGAGGACGGGCAACTGATGTCATCTACCTCGACTTGTGCAAAGCCTTTGATACCATCCCACATAACATCCTTGTCTCTAAACTGCAGAGACATGGATTTGACAGATGGACTGCTCGATGGATAAAGAACTGCCTGGATGGTCACACTCAGAGAGTGGTGGTCAATGGCTCAGTGTCTAAGTGGAGATTGGTGACGAGTGGTGTTCTTCAGGGGTCAGTGTTAGGAGCAGTACTGTTTAACATCTTTGTTAGTGACATGGATGATGGCATCGAGTGCACCCTCAGTAAGTCTGTGGATGACACCAAGCTGTGTGGTGTGGTGACATGCCGGAAGGAAGGGATGCCATCCAAAGGGACCTGGACAGGCTGGAGAGGTGGGCCAATGCCAACCTCATGGAGTTCAACAAGGCCAAGTGCAAGATCCTGCACATGGGTTGGGGCAATCCCAAGCACAAGTACAGGCTGGGTGGAGAGTGGATAGAGAGCAGCTCCGAGGAGAAGGACTTGGGGGTACTGGGGGATGGAAAGCTGAACATGAGCCGGCAGTGTGCGCTGGCAGCCCAGAAAGCCAACCGTATCCTGGGCTGTATCCAGAGAAGTGTGACCAGCAGGTTGAGGGAGGGGATTCTGTCCTACTACTCTGCTCTCACGTGACCCCACTTGGAATACTGCATCCAGCTGTGGAGCCCTCAACATAAGAAAGATATAGATCAGTAGGAGCGAGTCCAGAGGAGGCCACGAAGATGATCAGAGGGCTGGAGCACCTCTCCTATGGGGACAGGCTGAGAAAGTTGGGCTTGTTCAGCCTGGAGAAGAGAAGGCTCCAGGGAGACCTTATAGCACCTTCCAGTACCTGAAGGAGCCTACAAGGAAGCTGGGGGGAGGCTGTTACAGGGGACTGTAACGCAAGGGGTAACGGGTTTAAATTGAAAGCAGGGAGATTTAGACTAGATATCGGGAAAAGATTCTTCACAGAGGGAGTGGTGAAGCACTGGAACAGGTTGTCCAGAGAAGCTGTGGATGCCCCATCCCTGGAACTGTTCAAGGCCAGGCTGGATGAGGCTTTGAGCAACCTGGTCTAGTGGAAGGTGTCCCTGCCCATGGCAGGGGGGTTGGAACTAGATGGATGATCTTTAAGGTCCTTTCCAACCGAGCCCATTCTATGATTCTATTTACCTGTATCACCTCTGTGTCACCTATGACTAAATAGCCCACCATAGAAAAAGCTTCTAAAAGACAGCAGACATGTCTTCTTGTAAAACAGAACATTCAGAAAGAGTTGAAACTTGGCAGAACACTACCCACTACAATTAAGATATTCTTGCATGGGAAGAAAAAGCTCATGAGAAATCAAAGTTACATGTTTATGCAGAATCATTCCACAGAGAACTGTTTAAAATTGTCTTGGTCAAGGTCCAGTTTGTGTCTTTAAATGTCATTAAGCAATATAAAGTAGTTCAACACCTTGTGGATGTGACATAGTTTTTACTTACTGAGCTGTTCTTCTTGATGAGGCAAAATATGTTACTAAGGATACGTGCACACATTATAAGGTCCTTCTGCTCTTGTAAATGCATGTGGAGATGATGTAAAACTACCGGAAGAAGAATATACCGAGAATCTGGAAAAAAAGGAAAAGTTTTATGAGTAGGAGCTTCTCCTAGAATCATTTAATTTTAATCCAGACATAAAATGTATCTTCAGTCCAAAACAGTATTTCCAATAAGCAGTAGCTTTTACTTGCTTTAACTGACATTTCTGAATAGCAGAAGCTTTTACTTCATAATCATAATATCCTAAAGCAAATATTTGAAGAATAAACAATATTCTGAAAGTCAGTATGTCATATCACTGATGGAGAAAAACACCACTGTGTGGAATATACTACCTAAAAGAGAAATTCTAAGTATTTGTTGAACTGTCATCCAATAAAAACCTAGCACAGCAATACCTGTATCCATAATAATGTGAAATCATGCTCTAGTGTACCCTGCCGTGTCACAGGATCCCTTCTGCAAGTCAATGTCACAACAGACTTATCCTGAAATTGTGTTGTTCTACATATGAATTCTACTTTACAGACAAGCAGTACTTTCATATTTCTTTCAGAATTTTCACTTTTCCAGATTTCTCACTCCTACTGAGTATGAGCAATTTAGACTACTGGTGTCTACATTAAATGATTTGCCTTTCCTCTATTTCATTTTCTAAACACAGCTCTTCGGTGCTATTTTCAGTCCTGAATTCCCTCAAAATTATGCAAGAAATTCATTAACATGCTACTTTTTCTTGATTCTTTTTCTTATACTTAAGACAATGTTGAATGGGAAGAGCCCCAATTCTTACACTTGTGCTAACACATTAAACACCTATTTACAACTTGATAAATGGAATGGGTGTTATCTGTTTTCATTTTGGTTTTGTTTTTAATCTTTTCCATAATTGAGAAATTATGTTCTCATAGAAATGTACTTGAATCACTTCCTCTATGAAAATTTTAATGATGATTATATGCTGTGTTATCTAAATATATTCATCTACTCAGTTCCTTTGTTCATTAACATAATTATTTCCTAAAAATTGAGTTTATCTAGCTGGAAAATTACTCCTTGGAAATACTTTTGCCATCCAGGTACTGTTCATGGATTAATCTTTCTGTAAACACTTTTTTCTATTCAAGTATTTCCTCTGTTTTTACAGAAGGGAGATTTATTGTGAGATTTTATTTGTTGATTACTTCATTCACTCACTGAAATATAGCACTAATCTTGTTTTTATCTAGTATTCCCTTGTTTTCATTGTCTAGTTATCTGTATAATACAAGACAAATCATATAGACAAGTTGATTTGTACACACCATTTAAGTATATTCTTGTTTTAGAGAAAATGCTTGCCTGCTCTTCTTAAATGTTTGTTTTGTGGTTATTATTTATTCAGCTGTTCCACTACATCTTCCCACTGAAGTAAAATATAAACAAAGACAGTATGGCAAGATGCAAAAGGCCATCAGTGAATCTAAAACCAGTGGTACTGAAACCCAAAACTGGGAAACAAATAGCCTGTATCCAGTGACTGCCTACTTCTGCAAGTGCCTCCGTAGGTTTCCATCAGGACTTGCCTGGGAGTTCATCTTTGCCCGTGGCACTGCGGCTGTGCAGAAGCATCTCAACCAAACCAACAGGGCATTTGCTTTTTGTCAACCTAAAAACCCCGAAGGTCAGCAAAGTGTTGCCCCCGGTAGTCTGAGGTGTGAAAGTGCGTGCAGCCGCCACTGACCCATGCACTGCGCAATGTGTTGGGTCACAAGGAAAGCAGGCAGGAAGATGGCTAATGTGCACATGTGTGCTTAGGAAGGTGCCAGCTTCTGATCCCCACCACTACATCTGCTTATTGATTACTGATGGATGAAAAAAAAACCAGAACTAATGCCTTCAGCTAAAGCAAAAAAAAAGCAGGACTCTGCAGTCCTATAAAATGACCTAACCTCTAGGTTACTAGAGGACAGCTCTTTTATCACTGCTTTCCATAAGGCCTCATGCATGTTGAATTCCTCAATCAATCCATCATCTTCATCATCAACCCATCATCTTCAAGAGATGAAGGGTTCACTGTGTAAACCAGCCTGTGGTTGGGTACTCTCCTGGCAGGAAGGTGACAGAAGCTGAATCCAGGCTGAGAGTGCACTGAACCCGGTTTCCCGTTCCCAGGCAAATGCTCAAGTTACTACTCAACTCCACAGCTGTCAGAAAGCAGTTATGGCAGCTCTTTCAGACATTCCTGGTGTGACCCTTATCCTCTGGGCCGTGGGTAGCTTGCAGCTACAACTCAAATCCCTCAGCCCAGAACGCAGGGAGAAAACAGAAGCAGCCGTGTGCTGATGTTTCTTCCTGGTTAACTCTAGGCAGGTTCCTGAGGAGCACTCACAAGACTGGATACCTTTTCAGAGGTGCCCACTACTCTCAGCACTCCTTAAGTATAAGCACAACATTAGGAACTCCATTTTGAAGACCAGAGAATCTACGTGTAGCAAGACCTGAACTGTAAAGAGTCAACTCTTACATACGACACAGCCTGAACCACTCAGGCAGAACTGAGCATCCTCATTCAACTGTGTGAAGCATCCCATTTTTGCAAAAGCTCCATAAAATGATCAGGACCTTTGTTTGACCAGAAACAAATGGATTATTAAGAACCATGTTACAACAACTTGCAACTACACATGGGAGGGAACAGATCCACTTACTGAATTAACCACCACATATAACACTGCTTTAGACATATTCCTCCTCAGCCCATGATCTACGTACCTCTCTGTCTTGACCTGTTTAAGCAGAGATATCTACTGGTATTACACAAAAAGACAGCTGGCATATTCACCCCTGTACCAAACCAAGGACTATGTGAGAAAGTTTAGAGAACATCATGTACAACATTTGTCTCAGGTTATTCTTTTTTCTTAAAAATTCTCAGCTGCAATGTCAGCCACTGTATATAGTAAAATTAATGAGTGCAAGGAATGGTGCAATAATCCGAACTCTTAGCCATCAGTCACTGTCCTAATTTTTCTCCTGTGAAGGAAGGCAAATTAGCTGACTGCTTAAAATGCTAATACTTGCCCTTTACAAATATTATACATAAAGATAAAAAAAAAAAATCATGACACAGAGCTTTTCAACTACATGCCTGGCATAATTAGAAAGAGACACTACTCTGGGCAATCCCTGTGACTTTCTTATGTGGGCTAAAATAACATTTAACAGTTAACTCACAGCACAACTTTCCCCCTTGCTTTTCTGTAAGTGGTAAAGCACTTGCACAGACATACAAAATTTTCTTTATTCTAGTGTATTTTAAAAATTAGTTTCAGAAAGATGATACGTTAGTGTAATTGAACACTTAAAAAAAATAAACAGCATTCTTCTTGAACAGTGAAAGCAAGGAAGTTGCTCTTATTTTTGATAGTTTTACTTGCACCTATTCAATTTAGGCCTCCTTATTTGGAAGACCCACTGGAACTGAGAGTTGTAGAAGAAAATGCTTAAATAAAACAAGAAATTATTAGTGCAATTCCAAAACCAAACATATATGTCTGCTCCGTGACTGCATGAGCATGTCACTCTTCTCAGAAGAGCTGTTTTCAAAAATTTTATGGCGAACTGTTTTCAGTTGAAAGAAAAAAACCTGCCTGTAGCGCAGAAGGAAAACACAGGTATGGCTGAGAAAGTCTTCCCTTGCCTTAAGAAAGAGCCACAGGCAAAAAGCATCATTTGCAAAGCTTTTGCAAAATATTTTCGGCCTCCACTATAAAGGCCTTAATACAGACTGAATTTATGTATGCAATATACATACATATATCATACAGCCCTCAGGTCTGTACAGAAGCATACATACACCGACAACTCTAAAGAATAGTATATTGCTGTGGAAGACAAATTAAGTAATACTAATTAATCTGAAAAAGATCCTGGAGTATTTGAAAGAAGTACTATGGGCCAATGTGTAAAACCTTTATGGTTTGAAAAAATTGACTTTTTTTCCCCACCTAATCCATGTTAATATGTAAAGTTTAATGCATTTTAACTAAATTTAATTCAGGATTTGTATCAACACATTTCAGTTATCACAGGCTTTTTGCATTTCTATAGCAAGAAGTGCTTACTTACTTACTGCAAGTAAGCTTGCAGTGCTTACCGAGATATCTTCTAAGTGTCATAAAAGAGAGGTTTTGAGTCTTTTGAAAAATTGATGAAATATGATGGAAAATATAATACCCGGCTTCTAGAACTAAACCTTCTTATCAGTTAATGGTATCTTTTCCTGAACTTGCTCACAAATTTTTTTTCATTCCCATAGGAAGTCTAACAATGTCCTTTCCATAAGGCAGTTCAAAGATATCAAATTATTCTCACTGATTCTGTCAGATATTCATCTCTGAATGACACTGAAACATATAGTTTCCTACATATACATTCTCCTGTGATATACAGGATGCAATTAGATAAACTCAATTCACAAAGACAGACTGAAAGAAGCTGTCAATCTCAAAAAGAAAATAAATAATTATCACTTTTTGAATCTACTAATAGTGGGTTTCAGTGTAAAATAAGGAAAACAATAAAAAAAGGTAAGGAATAAATTATAAATAAACCCATAAAACATTACATAGGAAATAAAGACCTCTTCATGTGTTCATTGTATTTAATTTAAAACATCACCTTGGGATTTTTCCTAGCTTCATAATATATATACCTATTATACACCCTATGACATCTATATTGTAAATGGTAAAAGAATTAAACCCCTCCTGTATTTGTTTAACAGTTTGCCTCACTAAAAGGATAAGTTCTAACCAGCTACTCTTGTGCAGAGGTCCACATCCTCATATACTGTGAAGACACAAACTTTTGCACCACAGATTATAAATGGGCTAAAATACAGGCTTTATCAACATGGGATTTTCTTTTTGTAGGACTTTACCTACTAATGTAATCTTTCTTCTGATAATTGAAATGTTTGATCAGTGGTGATTCCAAGAAAATTCATCATTTTGAAGGAAGAAACCTAGACTTTCCACTTTTCCTTGCACACCTCATGTTTTCATAGCTATTGAATTTGTAAACTCACAATAGTGCCCTTAGAGGAAAAAAAGAAAAATTGGTGTTCTGCTAATTCCTGTTTAACCATGTCAAGGACATGGTTCAAGTTGTGTTTCTCTGTAATTGGCCATAACTCTTCCCAGCAAAAGAGATTTAACTCTTCCCCAAAGCAAGCTATAATAAAATTTAATGCATAAAAGACAAAAAAGCAAGAGTGCTAGACTACCAATGTGTCGGAAATGACAAAAGTAGAAAATCTTTTGGGTGCAGGCATATGTTTGGCCATTCTACAAGTATCAACAGGGTGTGTCCAAAGAGTTACCCCCAAAATACCAAGAGGCTGGAAAAAAGACCAAGAGAAAAACAAATACTGCTAGTCTTTATCAGCAGGGAAAATGTCATCTGTTTCTGTTTAGACACCCAGTGTAGTGTATTACAAAGATGCAGAAGTAAATGTGGAAAAATAGGAGTAAAGTAAGGCCTTAACACCCACTAACTTTCCACAGGAGCTGGCAGATAACTGCTGTTGACACCTTTTAACATCTCTGTAGTTGTTACCTATAGGAAGAGCTGCAGTTTAAAATCACTGAAACAGAACAAGGTTCTAAGCAAGCTCTACCAAAGCCTCACTACAGAGCCATTTCAGACATCCTATTCACATGACTGGTAAATAGAACCTATCGGACACCTGCATTCTCTAGAGGAAGGTAGAGATCAGACCCATTGAATACATCTAAAATTTTACTAAATATCTGTGCTTGGGCACCTTAAATAAACACCTGCATGTCTGGTGTTTCTATTTTCAACAATATACCAAATGTATCTCCCAATTTTAGCAAAAGCATAGCTTTAATGTCAGTTGATTTCTGCAGCAGTGGGAGCTGATGTGTTAGTTCTACAGGTCCTTGCAGCACAAAATATGTAAAACTCCCATGCTAAACTACTCTCGTTTCCAAGCAAGCTCCCTATCACAGGAAATGTTATCTAAGATGTGCCCTCCCCATTTTTAGATGTTTGAAGAAATAGTTATTTCCTGCATTCCATCTAGTTCCAATGTGTTAGCTAGTACTGCAGTTTGCAGCATTCATCATCTTCATCTGGGAGACAGCAATCAATTATTTTCACAGCAGCAAGCCTCAATTTCACATTAGGATGTACATTCTACTCTGCACGTTAACATAGCCTAGTGTAATATCTATTTTCCCAAGAGGATTTTAAAAGGACTTCCTTCTAGGCATTGACTGAGGGAAAGTTTATTTACATTTTTGTATTTTAAAGAGTTAAAACATTAAGGGCAAGGAGATCAACATGCTGATCTCCACAAGACCCTTCAACTTAATGATGACTGAAATTATACTTTACAAGTATTTGCCTGAGCTTCCTATCATGGACATTGGGAGCTTATAGTACTGCCTGATGTCTTTCACATCACTTTCCCTGTGGTCTAAGAAATGTATATTCCATTTGTCTATGACCTGCACTCCATGTAAAATTTAACATGTGATTTTCATTGCTTTTTAGCCAAAACTCACTCAGATGACTTCTTAATAATGAAACTGGATTTGAATAAAAAAACTAACACTTTTACAAAAGGAAGCAAACAAAAAACAAAACCACAGAAAATTGTTATACAGCTGAACGTAGATTTACAGTTCCAAGAAAAGTCCCGAAGAGTCCCTTACAAGGCATTAGATAACTCTCATTACATACATTCATTTCAATCTTCTGACAAGGCTGACCTAACTGAGAGAATGGGAGGAAAATGGAAACAATGCTACCTGGTCCCTGAGTAGCTTGGAAAATAAAGAACAATGTTAGAGAACCCTTAAGATTGCTCCATAAATACATCATCATTTACCCTGAGTATTAAAGGTCTGATCAATCATCAGTAGGGAGAGCTAACTGTTCTGGAAGGGACTGCCGTGGAGGCTCACAAGGGAAAGGGTAAGCTGTTTTTGCAGCCAGAATGAAGTAAAGTAGCCAGGATCCAATACTTCTTGCCCAATTCTTTGAGCTCACACTTTTAAAATACAATCACTGAAAGCATTTTTAAAAAAAAATTCTAAAATTTCTTCCTCTATTTTGTAGCACAATAAAGTATTTATGCATATCATGGTGGTTTTTGAAGACCCTTCATCATTGTAACGTGCTTATCCAATGCCTTAGCTGTTCCTACTGAACTTCGTCAGCCAATACCCAAACAGCTCTCAAGGGGGCTTTCAGTAAGTGAATTAACACTTATTAGTATTCTTTAAATCTCTTCTATTTGAACCCTTTTATTACAAAATTAGTCCATCTCAAATTCAATATTTGGTCACGTCTATGGGTTTCACTTAGAATAGAAAAACAACAATGTCAGGCTCCCCACCACACAGAAGTGTTTTCTTCCACATAGCCAATAACTAGGGTGTTACAAACTTGATGCATAAAGTATCACTTGCATTTGTAAAGCCTTTTTTATGCTACATTAAGAAATGCAGGATCGAAAGTGCTGAACCAGCAAGTGTTATAAAAAATAAGAGCTAATGATGTGACAATCTGTTTGCTGAACTGACCCCAAAGGACAAAAAAAGAAAAAAAAAAAATTAATGCTTTTTTTTTTATAATTACTTAAAAAGTATAAGACAAACACCCTTCACAGACATATTGTAAGCAGTAGATCAAAAAAAACACGTGTTTTAAGAATCTTTGTCTCTAAAAACCAAACCACTGAATTTAACCAACTGTATTCTTGTAAGTGAGCAGCTTGTATAGAGCAGTGCTTCAAGAACTGTTCCTAAGGAACAATTCTGCTCTGAGCAACACTATTCCTATTAGCACTTGCTGGCCTGAGTACCAAGCACACAACTGGGAGTTCCTTATCTGCAGACAGCCCAGGGTAACCTTACCTGGGTTAGTGTACAAGTGACTCTCTACAGTTTTCCCAATACTCTGCAGTTTAACAGCTTGAAGGGACTCATCTCCATGCATGACGGTTGGCAAGCTACCCAGAGCATCGTGAACCAAATTTGCCACTTCTCTTACATCAAAGAGCTTCAAAAGTTCAGAGTACACTGATGGGAATGAGCTCAGAAACACAGCCTAAAGGAAAAAAATGGGCAGTCAGGTATTGCAGTACAGTTTTGACATTTAAGGAATTTAAATAACTTTAGAAATTTAAGAAACTGCAGAAAAATGCCTGGTTTTAAATTTAAAGGGAAAATAGTAGCTTTAGAAATGGTCATATTTTCAGAATCAATATCCTGATACTCATTAATGGGATTACACTTGTGAGTATTTACGTTTAAGCATTATCTAATAACTGTTCATTTCTCCTAGGAAAAAGAGAAAGTAAGAAGTATAACTTAGAACAAAAATATTTATACTCTACAGATTCTTCCCTATCTGCATGTGAGAGGAAATTTGTAAAAGAATAACCAAATCCAGCTGATACTGGAACCAAAAGATTGGAGTGGAGTTCTTTTGGTTTGCTTGGTTTTAAGGTAAGTAATATAACAAGCCTCCATATCTTGCATTTTTCAAATAATGAACATCTTTACTTTGGGGAAAGACAGCACTGGCGGTCTTGGTTCACTTCAGCAATCCTAAATTAGGGCTAAAAATTCATTGATGAGTATAATACAGAAACAGAACACTGGAAAAGAACAGAGGGCAATGCCAGAGAAAGGAAGCCAGAACTGATATTCCCTTCTTCATGGCCAAATCCTGCTGACTGAGAAAGGCTACTCATACCTCAGACCTTTTCTATGCTGCTCTCACGACGGATAACATACAAGGTTAAAGATACTGAAAAAGAATTCCACATGCGGCTGTTTGTATGATTTTAGAATCACAGAATCATAGAATGGCTGGTTTGGGTTGGAAGGGACCTTAAAGACCACCTAGTTCAAACCCCCCTGCCATGGGCAGGGACACCTTCCACTAGACCAGGTTGCTCAAAGCCTCATCCAGCCTGGCCCTGAACACTTCCAGGGATGGGGCATCCACAGCTTCTCTGGGCAACCCGTTCCAGTGCCTCACCACCCTCTCTGGGAAGAACTTCTTCCTGATATCTAATCTAAATCTCCCCACTTTCAATTTAAACCCGTTACCCCTTGTCCTGTCACTACAGGCCCTTGTAGTCCTTGTAGTCCTTGTAGTCCCCTCCCAGCTTTCTTGTAGCCCCTTCAGGTACTGGAAGGTTCTATAAGCTCTCCTTGGAGCCTTCTCTTCTCCAAGCTGAACAAGCCCAACTCTCTCAGCCTGTCCCCATAGCAGAGTTGCTCCAGCCCTCTGAGCATCTTCGTGG
>NW_010229000.1:55537-68377 GCF_000690775.1 Eurypyga helias
TAAGCTTTTCATCCATCAGTACCCCCAAGTCCTTCTCCTCAGAGCTGCTCTCTATCCACTCTTCACCCAGCCTGTACTTGTGCTTGGGATTGCCCCGACCCAGGTGCAGGACCTTGCACTTGGCCTTGTTGAACTCCATGAGCTTGGCATTGGCCCACCTCTCCAGCCTGTCCAGGTCCCCTTCTCTCCAGCATTTTTGCTGTTGTCTTTTCACTGCACCTGCTTACATGATACGAGATGGAAGAAGCACCCCTCTACTCTATTCTCTGAGCTGCTATTTTCTTGGAAGAAAAATTTTCTACAGAGCTTTAGAAATTAATAATTCTTAACAGGTCTTAAACACCTTTGATTACAGAAACGGGGAGGAGGACAGTGTATCTATGAGCTGTAGAAGTTGGTATATCTGTGGCATTTAATGTAGAAAGCTGTCTCCTGTGTGTTTTGCCTCTGTGCTTTAGCACTAGTCAAATTCAGTAGTCTCAATTGAAATAAGGATTCCAGCTAAGTATTGAAATATAGGATTCGGCAAGACTTAAAGGTTTTCTGTAAAGCATGAAAATTCTGACAGTCTTTTGTATAGCTCAAATTCTTCAGTTCCAATGTGGTTAAAACTAAGCTGTAAAATGCATCAAACAGAGAAATTGCTTCATTTGTAACCAGCAATATAATTACTATAATTATAATTCAAAATTAAATATTATATTTAGGATGATCTTTTCCAAGTATATTTAGAAGCTGCTGGTATGAAAACTTTACACTATAGGACAAAAGGTATGAGGATGAGCTGAAAATGTCATTTTGATCCAGCAAAAAAACATTTTCATTCCAGGGAACATAGGTAAGAACACACATACATTTTCTATACTGGACATGGTGAGTGGCAATAAGCAAGGCCTGCTTGAAAACTTACTTGTAGTTGGGATAAAGCACTAGCTCCTTTGCTCTCTTGGGAAAGGAAGAAGCGTACTGACATAAGAAGTTCTTGAATACAGCAGCGAAATTCCTCCTCATTTTGTCCACCAGTAGCAATAGAGAATAACCTTCGAGACTGAACTATATATTTAAAGATATATTCCTGTGCCTACAAATGTCAAAAGCAGGGATAACTCATAAAAATGAACCAGCTCTTCTTTAAATAGAACACACACAATGGTATCATTCAGAGAATTACAAATGTCTGAAACAGGACACTTTTGGCTGATCTTTCTATTCAAACACTAACATTTCAAAAGCACATACTCAGAAATGATCTTCCTTTCCCTTTCATAATCTCTACAAAGCAAGGAATGATTGCTTTTTTAACAAATGGAAAACTGCAAAATCTCAACATTGCTCATCCCATCGCTTGCATGTCTTTGGCTACAGAAACATGTATTGCATTAGCATGCAAGGTCAATGCATGTTTAAACTTTTAAGACGTTCTGCGAATTTTTTTTTCCTGTTAAAAGTTGTTTTCCTATCAACTGTTAACAAGATAATTAAAAAAAAAAATAAAAGGCAGCTTACATTAAGTTGCAAAACTGCTGTGATGTAAATTTGAAATACACCCCTTTCTTAGTAACAAGCCCCCTAAGTTAACAGCACCACGGAAAACCACAGAAGGGTTCCACATTGACATTCTGTTTCCAGGCTGTAGCACCTGTCCCAAATGGGATTACTGTTTTGTACAACTCAGCCTGACTCCACGCTGTGCTCTCTTGATGGTACAAAATGGAGCAATAAGAACAACCAAACCCACCATTTTCAGTAGAATTCTCCCATGTCAGGACTGAACCATTAAGTCAGGATATATGTCTGCCATTTATATTCAGTTATGCAACAGATGTTAACACCACCAATGTTATCCATATTTGATTTCTTAGATCTAACTCCTACTCATGTATAACCTCATTCAGGAAGGAACACAGAGCTCCACAGTCTAGTGGTAGTAAGCTCCATTGATCAACTTACTGACAAAAGAGAATGATGAATAAGCTGACTGCTCTGAACAAGTCTGCAGCTCCCTAGAATGAGTACTACCATTCCATCATTTACATGTACTCTGCTTCATTTCCCAAGTTAAACCTGTTGGTACTGTATGAATACATCATTTAAATATATAATTGCCTTCAATGGCTTTTATTACCTTCAGTACTTCCTGTATATGTTCGTGCAGCTCTACTTCAGTGACTCGATCAATATGCCACTTTAGGACTTTTATAAGATCTCTAGAATAGCACATCGGAAAGTATTATAACACAAAAGTGGGAAAAGGGTTAACTTTGCATTTAAAGTGCCAACCAATAGCTGCTATATGAGAAACACTGACAAAATAAAAGAATTGAGATTAGATTTCGCTAATCACCACAGGCCAAACACTACACTTAGTTTTCAGTCTGCTGAAAGCCACCTAGTAGATTTTTGTTGAACAGGAAATAATACCAGTATTACATATGCAGTAGAATGATACTGACAGGGATACAAGAGTTGAGTTAAGCCAGAAAAGCCCCTGCCAGCAGGGAGTACCCCTGCTATTCTGTGCATCGATCTGCAGTCTCATTAAACTACACTGGTTTTCATGGAAGTTTAGCTAGCAAATAAAAACAGTACAGCAGAGTAAGTGATCCTTATTAGTGCACTGCTCTACACAGACAGTGAACACAGCTGCAGCTGGATGATGTTATGGCCCCTATGTTTTCCAAAGTAATGCAAATAAAGAAATCCACTGAAGATAAAGATTTTAAAATGAAGCCAATGTTAGAATATTGGGCAATCAACGTTTCTGGTAACCTAAAGTTATTTTACTCTATTTAATGGCCTAAACTTGGGCATTCATACAAGAATTGCATTTTATTCCTAATAATACTGTTTAATTTAATCTAATGAATGATTTTGCTTAGTTTACCAATAACTGTCAGTATTGAAATCAGATAGAAAAAGTACAGACTTCACCTGTATGCAAGTGCTCCTGCAAAATGACTTTCAATGTACGTGTCCATAACTGGCTTAAAGTGGTGAAACTTGCTGTCCTGCAGCAAATTTATTATGTGAACCTAAATGTGAGGGAAAAAGGAAAGGTTTGGGATTTTTAGTTTTGTGTGATGTGGGTTTTTTTTCGTTGTTACTTAGTTCTTAAAAAGAGTTAAGAATCATTACGAAAAGAAACTTACCAAACAGTCAAATACTTTTGATCCATATTTTTGAGAGTTTTCATCTAAAATGCCGAATAAAGTGTCTAGTGTATCTTGAAGAAACTGATTGAAGAGAATAAGAGTTTGTTATTAAACAGGTATTTTTGTGACATGCAAACACATTATTTCCCTCATATTATCTGAAAGCATAGAAAGGTACATACCTTCACTATTTCTGAACCTTCAATTTCTTTTAATTTTGAGAGGCAACCTGCAATTTTGTCTGGGTGGGTTCTCCATTTCAGAAGGTCAAGCATATCTCCTGCAAAAACAAAATGCAAGATTCTAGTTGGAAGCAAAGCAGCTTTTCAGACTTTGAATTCTACTATTACAGTCCACACAGCAAAACTTGGCATCATTAAAACAAAAGAAAACATCTTGAGATTTGCTATGACATGATCTGCCCAACAACAAATTTTCATTCCATCCCATAACAACTCCACCAATATAAACATAAGAACATCGTACAGGGTCACTAAAGCCAGTCTGTGTGGCAACTGTATCATGCAATATCCTGTTCGGATATTTGTCAACTGCCATCTTAAGAAGAGTAATTATTTTGCTGTCCCTCATCCCATTGAAGGATGCCTTCCAAAGCCCTCATCTGACAGCTAGAAATAGTTTCCTAATTACTAGTTTGAATATATTTAAAATACTCATCTTCCTATGTCTGTCTTAGAGAAACACAATGCCTCCGAGATCCTGCTTTAGTAATAAGCAACAAAAACTCTTCAGAGCTAAGAGTTCTTCCAACTTCCTCCAGTTTTAATTAATTTTCCTTCAGCTTTCTCACCCAAAATGGTAACTATGTTACAGACAAGATTACATGGCTGTTTTTTATGTCATTAGGAAGCTCATATGGGTGTTGTAAACACCTGACATATGTTCTAGAATTTAGTGTTGTGGGTTTTTTTTTTTTTTTTTTTTTTTTTT
Organism: Eurypyga helias; assembly: GCF_000690775.1. Lineage (NCBI taxonomy): Eukaryota > Metazoa > Chordata > Aves > Eurypygiformes > Eurypygidae > Eurypyga > Eurypyga helias. The sequence continues at coordinate 59,641 of NW_010229000.1, forward strand.
TTTTAAAATTTATTTTAAAAGATCATATTGGTGACACACATAGATGTAACACTGTTCATTCCCTGCCTACAGGAGAATTGGAGAATTCCCAGGAGACTCCATTAGGGTATGAGCCTCCCTTTAGTACCATTAGATCTCATCTAATTTCTACTCTTTAATTATTTAAACCAAAGTTACCTTGTTTTGCCTGTATCACATTTTGATTTTCTCCCTCTTATACAGTTGAAAGGTCTCATCAGTATATCAGCAACAATTTCATTAGCAGGTACTGTAGTGTTTTAGGTTTTAGTGAAATACCTCTCTCATCCCCAACCCTTTCCATCCCTTTAAAACCAGAGGTCAATCCCAGACCTAATTCTTCAGATCTAATAGTTTTTTCCTTCCACTACAGTGCAACCTGCTAGTTAGTTCCCTTTTAGTCTTTATTAACCAGTTTTAAAATTCTTATTCTATTGAGTGTTTTCTCTAATGTCCCATGAGGTGTATTATTGAAGTCCAGATGGTTTAGATTTGCTACGTTTCCTCTGAATAATAATAATAAAACTTTGAAAAGAAAGATTAAGAAGTTTATTCTGGCATGATATGCCTTTGATAAACTCATCTTACAGCACATTCCATTTAGCTACATGTCCATTTTTTCATCCATGATTTCTTGTAAATAGTTGCATAAAATTCATCAGAAGGTGATGGCCCCATTAATGTGTCTGCTTTTCCACCTGTCTTAAATATAGGTACTGTATTTATTACATTAGGTCACGTGTTACTGCTTCAGCTTCAGAGATGTACTAAAAAAACCCCACCTCACTATGAATTATGATGAGGAATTTCACATCCCATACCATTCAATAACCTAAAATAGAGTTTTACAAACTTGGCTTGGCTTGTCAGCACTCTTCACTTGACCCTGCCCCTTGCTGACCTCCGATACAGTTGCTGTTATTTTTCCCCTTTCTGGTGCAGGTTCTCTGCATACTCCTCGCATTTTCTGCCTGTGACTCAATCAGGTATGCAGCACTCCTTCCAATTTGTATTCAATGAAAGTTCCACATATTTTTGAACCATTGAATTAAATAAATCCCAAAGTTCCTTTACATTTGAGTTTATTACCTCCGCATTTCGTTAACAAGCTTCTCAGAATTTCTCAAAGCCTGCCCATTTGAAGCAGAAAACCTTAACCACTGTCCTATCCTTCCATCAGTTTAAGCTGAACCATTGCCTAGTTGATCACTGCCCAGCATTGTCTTAGAAGGATCCAGTTCTTTTGAAAAGTTCTCAGTACTTCTCAAAGAAAGAAGCTTATAGCAATTTTCCTCCTGGTTCAGCAAGTATTTGCATGCTTTCTATCACAGGCTGTTTTCACACTCAAGTAACCGTTGAGTCACACCAATCTTTGTCTTCTCTTTCCCAGTCTGCTCCAGGAAAGCTCCTCTCTCCAACAACAAAAAATGAAGTAATATTTTTATTTTATGTTATTAAAGTAAAATCACCTGTATTTACATCTTGCCAGAGGTGTTAATGGCAAACACTCTACATGGTATTCTACTAATATTTTGCTGCCTTCATTGATTTTGGTGGGCACAAATTTTTTTAATGCATTTATATGTTTCTTTTTTATTTTGCTTCATGTGTGCTAGTATGGATTAAGAGAGATGCTCAAGTTGCACTAGGAGTGCTGGAGGGTCACACGCACAGGCACAGCAGAGACAGATTCCAAAGACCAAGGACAAATGACAGGTCTTATTATTCCTTCTGTCAGGAATATTCAAATAAACAAGCATTACAAATCCAGTGAACTGCATTTGTCTTTTGGATAATTAAATGGACTTCTACACTTTATTCTGTTTAAGCCTCAACTTGAGGAGCAGCACGACTAGCTCAAGTTGTCAGTTCATTGCAGGAGAAACACTTCTTTACAGGTTTGCTGGAGGAAGTTGGTGGAAGATAGTTGACACTCAATTTTAGGGATTTCTTGGGGGATTAAAAACGAAAGAGAGCAAATGTAAGACGCTCACTTCAAAGCACTCATTTCAAGGGAACTGCTAAGCAGGAAAGTCATTGCTGAGATAACATTCGTGAATAGCCCAAGCATAAATGACACGAACAGCAAATCTGACATGTGAATCACAAGGGAAAGGGATAGCAATGTGGCATGTATTAAGAGAAATAAGAATATAAAAGCATCCCCCAAAATAGGCCCAACTAGGAAAGCGTAGTTTTGGAAAAGGGAAAAAGTCAATGCTGATGATAAATTTTGCTGAAGAACAAAATATTTTTAATGCCTTCTCTTAATCATGATCAGATTGTACATCTACAACAGGATACACCTGACCTATCATTCCTACCAAAGAAAACACTTCCCTTCTCAAAGTCCGTAATTTAAATCCAAAGTGCTATGTTTAATAAAAGCTTTAGAATCATGTGTATGAGGAAGTGGTTTGGGATGATCTTTCCATCTTTCTCCTATAAATCCTGAGACATCAGAAATTGGGCTGGTGTAGTATTACCGCACTTCAAAAGGAAAAAGCCAAATTCCAGAATTGGCAACCTGCATTCCTCTTCCAACAGGCTGCTTCTGCAGTTTCCACCACTCCCTCCAAACTGGGGTCACTCTGCTCCCTGTTACTTTTGTTTTATTAATCACCAGTTTAGCTTTTTTTAAAAGCAGATAGATGGATTACACCTCTGCCTTGCCACAGACGTGCTGTACAGCATGTTGCTCTGCTCATGAACAGCTGCTTACTGGGGATGTGCCGATCAGTGCTGAGAAATGTGGACGCCAACTTGCTAAAATATTCTGAGTTGCCGGATGGATCCCGAGTCTCTGGCAGGCAGAGATCCCTCCTGTATGTCAAAAACTAGGTAGGACTGCTAACTGCACAGTAGAAAAAGACTGTGTTCTCTCTTGCTGTTTTAGGTTTAGGTATTTTTAGGATAATGAAATATAATTATCCAGCAAAGGATGCAACACAGAAGAGCTGGCATACTTCTTTGCTAACATTGACTATTTATCTACTCAGGTTCAGAGGACAACCTAAGGAAAAAGCTAACTGGCAGACAGATTAGATAAGGAGGCACTCTTATGAGACACATTTAACGCACAGACTTCCCTGGTCAGAAGGTCTCTGAAAATTGCTTGGAAATAAACCTAAACCACCCCCCAAAGTACCCAGGGTAAGGTCATTATGGATCCCAACAACTGGGAGTCAGGCTCCTTCCCCCAGTCCCCACAATTTTAATATGCATGAGAGCTGATGGCATGTGGGAACAATAAATGAGAGAATAACAGCTGAGTTTCCTAGCGAGCTAGTAAATTTGTGCTCTAATTCAGTTACACCCTTTACAAGTCTGGGTTTGGGGTCCTCTTCTACACCATGGCCAGAAAATGGCATAATTTTCAATTAATTTCCAGGCTCTGGACATTGTTGGTTGTATACACAGGTAGATTTCTGAGAACTTCAGAAAAGCCTCCAAACTTAAAAACAGATTTAAAAATAATCAGCAGTTTTCAAAAATACTAATACAAATGTTTACTAAAAAAAGTAAATACACAGATCTCTTTAATCCTGTTTTTTGGTGGGTGTTTTTTTTTTTTTTTGTTTTGTTTTTTTTTTTTTTTTTATAAATATGCTACATTCTCTCAGGGATAACTGAAGTAATGCTCACATGACCAAATATCCACATGCTTTGCTCTATGTTCATTTTCTGAGCATGCAATAGGTTTGGCAAATTTTTGTTTAAAAGAATGGGGATTTGGAAACTCACCAAGATGAACTTCCCAAAGAAGATCCTTGGAGAAAATATGAGCCTGTCTATTGAAATTTTTTCCACCCTCTGAAGTACTGCTGAAATAATTGTTAACTCTTTCAGAGCTGAAAAGGGGATCAATATTATTCAGATATTCTACACCCTCTTACTCAGAATAAGGTTAAAAAAAAAAGGATATTTTATGTCCTACGTCACACAACTATTTACATCAAGTACAAACTAAATCCTGTACTGTGAACATAAATTAGTATTATAACCCCAGACAATAGTGCAACTATTTATCAGTGAGACACTTTAGTTCTGGGCAGCACTTGCATGCATGTGTAAGTACCAGTAGATTCATGTGATTTCCCTAAATCAAGGCCTTTAACTGGAGCAAATTTAGTCTCTGATTGCCTATTAGCAACCTTTGGGAAATTCTTTTATTGGCTAACTTTTATGACTTCAAAGCTAATTGCTATGAGAATACAGAATGGATGTGCACAGTGAAACAGACCACTTACTATTAGCACATAGTTCTGTTTTAGATACTTGTTACTAAATGGTGAAAATTAAGACTATTATTTCCATTTAAAAAGCTGCTCTAGTTATTGTTAAACAGCTATTATCAATTTGCAAGCAATTAGCATTTTTATCATCACCCATATAAGAAGAGTAAAGAAACAGTCATTCTCACACAAGAGGGAGCTAAGCAAGATCTTAAAAGTGTGATACACAGCTTAGGAAAAAATAATATAAAATGGAGGGGATATCAAAGAATGGTCAGAAACACATTATCAAGCAAATACACAAAATTTAGGAATCTGTGGAAAACTGTTTCACCTATTAACTGTTATTAATATAGCAAATAAACAAGACGAATTTTATACAGGGCAATGGTAAAGAGCACACATACACGTATTTCTATCTGCTGCTCCTTATATCCAGTGTATATGATTGTTTTAACTATTGGTAAATGTTTGTTGCCTTAAAGGAAGAGAAGTGATACAACAAAAAAGTAATATGTGCCTAATTAAAACCAAACTGCCACAGCCTAAAGCCTACAATAAGTATTTCATGAAAACTCAACAAACAGATTAAGAGGTTTGGTAAAGCAGCTGGGTGTTGATAGTTGATTCCAAGAGTGCTGCATTCAATTCCAATATCATGTTAATCTAAAAGGCATTATTGAACTACTTAAAATCAGTGGTTTATCATGCTGCATTGGTTTCCATCTGGATATAGAAAAACCTGAAGGAAAGCAGTTCGTAAAATGGAGAGAACATAAGCTATTTTTGAGTACATCCATGCTGACTTGGCACAGAAAAGGCTAGCTATGACACTCATATGAATTCATCATGTTTTAAATAATCAACATATCCTACCATTTTGTGTAAGTTTAGTGGAGCAGAGAAAGGACGTAATCCAGAAGGACTCTTTAGTGGTTTTTACTGTTTGGCTGTTGTTTCCTAGGAAAATTCCCTTTGAAAATGGGAGTTTGAGGTAGCGAACAGAATCCTGAAGGTTTGTGTTTTCTTCACACTGTGAAAACAAACCAGTTAAAACACCTGTACTGAATAAAAAGGACCAGATCCCTAAATTATATGAATTATTATTTCTCCACCAGAAACTGAAAATTTTTCACTCTGCTGGTTGCCCCTTTGTTTTTTGGTTCTCAGTTTCGTATCAAACATTGAAGTCTAACTAATTTTCATGTTATGTCAAACGAATAGCTAGAAATTTTGGTGTTAAATCTAAAATTTATTCGGGACCATATCAAATCCTCTGAACAAAGAGATAACTGAAATGTGGAAATGAAAAGAAATTCCTCAAAAACAAAATATCTCTAAAGATGATAACAGAGTAGATCTGCATAAATGAGCTTGCTTGATTTTCCAACTCCAGAAGTGGAGGAAGGTATCATGGGGTTCACTCTGTGTGTTTTAATTCAACTTGGCTTTGTGAAATCTGCTATAAATACAGATAAAATTATAATGGATGCATTTATAATTTATAATGGATATAAATACAATAATATAAGGGTAAGGCTTCATAGTAAAATCAGCGTACTAAAATGCCTATCTAGATTCAATTGTGATTTGTAACAGGAAGCTTAATATTAAACAACCAGCAATGAATATTTTAATGGTGACAAGATTATCACTCATCTGGTAGTGAATACAGACTTTCTCAACCTATTGTTTCCGAGCATTTATAGTATGTTCCAGAGGAATCGTTACAGCTAATGATTACTAATTCCAATTACCTTGTGTACAATGAGTTCATGGGTGCCATCTGGCAGAGTCCTCCCATTTTCCTGCATCAGGGGCACGAAGGAAAAGCCAAACAACTTCTTCTCACCCTTTTCTTTTGCTGAAATACATATGGAAAAAGCAGCAATTAAAGTTAGTATTATATATTTTAGACAAAGTAAATGGATACAATACAACATAAGAAGGTATACTGGAAGCTATTTGCAGCTAGTCAGACTAAGATTATTTTACATTTCTTTTCAGATTTGCAAATTTTCTCCTGTAATTTTTTTTTTTTTTTTTTCTCTCACTATAAACCAGAAAGCAGTGTTCTGGAATGATTTGGCATTTATTAATGACAAATGATGGAAGACACCAAATATGCATTCTTAGCAATATATAGACTGCCAGAAAACCCAAATGTGATTTAGCCAGTCCGACATGAAGAGAAAAGGGGTTATTACCCCCTATAGTAGCTTCCACCTATTGGTCTCATTTAGGTTCACCTCAGACTACAGTGCACTTCTATTTACAAAGAAGGCGTCTGCCTCTGTAAGTATGACTGAGGATGTCACTGTTCCTTACATGAATGGTGGACAGTAGATAACATTTTCAAACTTGGATGCCTAAGCTCAATTCCAAAACTCATCACCTAAATACAACGCAGACTACAAAACACTGAGATGGCACAGATTTTACTGAAAGCAGAGTGCAGATGCTGAACACTTCTGAAAATCAACCGGTTTTTCATCAAATGTGCATATATATTACTTCTGAGTCCAGGTTTAGCACAGTTGGGAGTGGTGCAGGCAATCATAACAAAAACATCCAACTTGTACTGCACGGGAAAGACTGTGCAAAAATGTATCATCTGTTTGAAACATACCATTGAAGTTTTTCCTTTATTAATTCATAGATTATAAAAGAAATCTGAAAAAGAAATCAATATGAATTTCTTCCTATATTACCTGTTCCTTGCATTTTGACGTTTATGTACCCAAAATCTAAATATACTAGCCCTTACTGTGCATGCCACTTTCCACAGAGGCAATCTAATTAGTTAAGCCTTGCTACATCTACATCACCAAAAGGAGACAAACAGCAGCAGTTTAAAAGATGTACAGTTTTATCCACCTTTCTTTTATAAGCTTGAGAGCAGTCAGCAGCATAGCTATGAAACCTGTCTCACATACCTTGGTGCATACACCGCAGAGCCAGACCTCAATTTTTATCTCAAAATCCTCTCTAAAGTTGTTCAGAGTGTTTAGAGAATTTTGGAATTTTATTTTATACAGAAAAAAAAAAAAAGGCAATACAGTAGTGATGTTAATTGACCATGACATGATGTATCTATGTACATTTCCCATTGGTTGGATTGCTAAACATAATATAATTTGGTCTAATTTTGGATAATTCAACAGGTAAATTCTAAATTTGCATTTTGAGTTTACCTTAAAGGCTGTGTACATTTGCAGCTGCAATGTTGTCTACTATTTAAGAAAACTAGGCTGGTTTCTCCTAGTATTTAGGCTCTACCAAAGCACTGAGTTCCAGCCAGTAGAGCTGCAAGCCTGAGAAGCTGTGTCATGAAAGCAATACAGATAAAGTTCATGCAGTTGTCTTTTTCCTGAGGTTTTATGGAAACTCATGTGCTGACTGCAGATGTAATGGAGAGGACTAACAGAAGTCGTGAATGGCACTTACTGGAACAGTGCCGGAATTCACAGCGGATGTGTGCTCCTCTGAATTTATCCACAGGAATAGGAAGTTTCAGCAGCTCAGCCCATCTGGGACCATTGTTATGATAAAGCACAAAGGAATGGTACTCGCTGGCTGGTGGCTCTCCAGAGCCAAATGAGATAAAATCCTAATGAACAGAAGTATTGATTAGAGATTAAAGGCAGATTAGTTCACTGGTAAGGTGCCATCAAGGACTGTTCTTACAAGGAAGACTATTCAATATTTACATTCATATGATGAATGCCACATGTGGTATAAATGCTCAATATCTTTAAATCCAAAAAAATAGTAGCACTTTGTTAATATTTTCTGATTAATGACAAGAATCATCCACACCAATGAGAATCCAAGTATTGTATAAGGGGAACTACATGATTAGGAAGGCTTAAGCAACAAATGTGACATGGAGGTCCATGACACAGAAAGGTCCATCCACTGTTATGTCCAAGCAACAAACAATGCCTGGGCAAGAACAGTCCAGGCTTATGACCTTTAGTCCTCTGAAATAAGCTTGTAACCCTGCTGTTATCAGTGATAGGCCCCAGCATGCAAAAAAGAAAGAAATCTGGATCTCCTGATTAGGAAGAAGCAAAATGTTTGTTGCCTTTGCAATCCCTATGATAGTGTCTCTATTGCAAAGTAGGCAGATGGATTTGTCCAAGTCCTGCCTTGGGGATACCAATTAATTCTCTGTGGGAAAGGTAAGCTGTACCTTTTCTCCTCAGCAGTTATAAGGAATCACTTTTGCATCTCAATGTCCTTCCTTTTTTTACAGATATATAAATAAAGATATATACGCAGACAACTGTATATATATTTATATACATAAAGAACATACATACATTGGACACCATGCATGTATATACACGATGACACCTCACACAGACACACAGACACAAAGTGCACTAGAGTACGTGTGTCACCCTTCCTTTATTTCGTCAGTCCACAGCCCTCACATCATGCAGAACATGTGAAAAAAGTATTTTCAAATAAAAGGGGGG
>NW_010229001.1:0-7490 GCF_000690775.1 Eurypyga helias
GGCCGCCTGCTAGGCCCGGCCGCCCCCTTTGCAAGGAACACCTGAACGAGCTGTCGGGAGCTTGTAAAAGCCGAAAGACCGAAAGGAGAGTGGCAGTTAATGCACCCAGTTGCTTTTACACCCTCCCTTCAAACGCTCTGTAAATCTACTTAGCGTGGTTCCTTCTATTTTATCATTTACTTATCGTTTAGAGCCAAGTTTTCTGTCCATCTAAGGTGGAAAAGACCCACTCACTAAGGCCACCGAGATCCCAGTGTAGCTGCATGCTCTGTCCCTGTAATTGGGGAAATCTGTGGCAGAGAGATGAGATTAAGAGGGAAAAATTACACGCTCACAGGCACCGGCAGTTTGGTGACGATTTAGAATGGTTTGCAATTAATATACTCCATTTGGTAAACAGATTAATTAGCGAGGAAATTAACAGACTGCCCAGAGAAGTTGGGGCGCTTTGTTTCCCTGCTCATTACCCAGCACCTGCCACTCCAGTAATTTAAACTTCCAGGCTGAAGCCTGTTTGAATATGACCTCCTTTGTTTTGGTATCAAGGTGATCTCCATTTCACTTCTTCAAGCAGAGGTTAAACTAAATATTCTTTTTGAAGTTGAATTAGAATGTACAATGGGAACGGAAAAAGCAATGACAGTACCTTGAATAGGATCAGACAATGGCTCAATTCAAATAAATATGCCTACTGCAGGCCTTTGCTTTAAAAGATCCAGAAAACTTAACTTTTCTTTTTAACCTGTAAAATCAAAAAGTTACAGAAGTACAAGCAACAGATTCTGTAAATAACAAGGATGGAGCATGGCCTTGTCTAATGATTGAAACCTTCAGAGGGATCTGTATTTGATGAAAAACATGCAAAAGCAGTTAAAATACATTTAAACGAATGTACCCCATCTGACAAATTGTGATAAAAATCAGCATATTAAGATGTTTAAATTTTAAATTAATCAACCTAAAAGGTGCAGCTTTGTGATTGACTTAGATTTATCAAAATTTATACAATATAACTACACCTTTTGGTGTTCATCCTTTCTCCATCACTTGTTACAACTGCTAGTACTTGCAACCACAGACAGGTGTAGAAAATACAAGTGAAATTTATCTGATCTCTAAGATGGCTGTCTGAGCTGTATTAGCATGTTGCAGCACCTTAGCTGATAATACTGCCTACAGTGTCCTTTCCAACTTACCTTCCACAATTAGGTTGTTCCATATTTGACTATCTCAGAAATCAACATACACAGCTTATGTTTGCATGTATCAGAACAACTAAACATGTAACAGCTTGCCAGTTTGGAAAAAAAAAAAGAGTATTTTTACTATCTGTAAGTAGACTGGAGGCAGGAAGTGAAGGAACACTTAAGAAGCTATAAGTCAGTGATGAAAAAGGACAAAGGCATAGAATTTCATTACCTGAAAATAGGAAAGCTGCTAAAATTGGCTTTTAGACAGGAGCCAAAACTTTGACTTGTGTTTCAAGATGGACCATGGGACACTTAGGAGAGTCGATGATGATTTCTTGGAATCAGAGGTGACAGTAATTGATGACCTTAGATTTCTTTCCTAATGACATGCTCCAGTGTTATCCAAAAGATGATTTTTTTTTTTTTTTTTTAAATATTACCATGCCAAAAATTAGGCAGGCAAATAGACTTTGGACTTGGTAAATTTTCTGGAACAGCTTTGCAAGGCTAACTTAAACCTTCTGGCCTCTGCTTACGATAGATCATCAGGCAAGTGTCAAAACCCACAAATTTCCATCTAGTATCAAAGCTATGAATGCTCAAGGAGGAACATGTGTTTACTTAACTTCTGGCATTTGGGTGTCCCAGTGAGGAGGTTAGTTGCCTTAAACCTCCCTACAGTCAATGTGGCAACAGAGGTCATTCCAGAGGGCAGATCAGAACTAATTGTGTTCTAATGAGTTCTCAGACTCATTTTCTGAAGGAGCTTCTGATATGGAAACTAGTGTCAGAGGCCTAATGTTAGGCAGTGTGATTACACCCCTCAGTGGCAATGCCAAATAAAGTGATAAAGATCTCCTCCTGTAAGAATGCATTAAATATTTCTCTATAAGGGGTATTGTTTAGTTACAGAGTGCTTTGGCAGTAGGACTACATGTGAATAGCAAAAGTATAAATTAGTGCTTTGGCAAAACATAGTGCTTTCAAGCCTCAAAAGCAGCTGAACATTTCAAGAGTTGTGGTGAGACCAGGCGTAATCACACCCAGTGTTGCACCTATGTCCCCACCCGCGACTTTCACCCAGCTGGCCGCTGCGTGTTAAATCGGGGCTCTTGAATGCTATGCTGAGTTTCCTCCAGAGTGAGGCACATCTGCCACTTTTCAACCCAAACTGCTTTGTAGTCAGGGGAAAAATAAACCCTGCACCCTGTTGTCCCCACAGCCTTCTGTGAAGTTCTCCATCTTCCTGTTCTCACTGACTTAACATGTCAAGTAAATCAAATATTCTTTCTCTTCAAAAATCTGTTAATTCATTCATGAGGACATGTATTATTTAAAAAGTCACACATTTGAGTAGATGCAGTTTTCAAGACTATCATTCATTTCTGGGCTGCATATACCCCTGGTCAATTTATATTCAATGCAGCTTTCTTGTTTAATGAGCTCTTCTTGTTCTGGATGCTTGCCCTTCTATATTATTGTAGCCAGGAAAAACATGCTTTTCTCCTCTTTTTTGTAAACTCTGCAATCTAAGGTCATCCATAAGCTTTTCTCTCAACAATACTTTCCCCAATACAGTATCAGCGGGTCAAGAAGTATCTAGAGATAATCAGCAGGGGTCAATGCTATGTTCTGTCCTGTCTACCCTTGAGATTATTTTAGGTTCTACCTAGAGTCACAGAAACTATTTATTTCTAGCAATGAAAACTCCAAACAATTAGTCTGTAAGGATTTCTAATATTAATTGATTTTAAGGTTTGTTATTGTTTCAGGGTCTTCAGTGAGACATGACGAGTGAAACCAGATTCAGCAGCTAAATACTTCTAATATTAAAGTTGTTGTCACTTCTTACTGTTTCTCTTTCACAGAGAGATTTACCCTTTGAATCTTTTATCTTTGAGCTTCTTAGACATAAATAAACCCTGCACCGAGACACGCAGACTCAGCATGGACACCATGTTGCACCTATGTAAACTACCAGCACCACCTCAGGTTGCAAAATGGCATTACCTTACCCGTTCTAGTCATCAGGTTCGTTCAAAATTATGAAGGGGCATCAGCTGACTTCTCCTTCTCCAAGCAAGCATTGTGCTGGGGACAGATGATTCCTCATGTGCCTCAGCCTGGTCACTGCACTGCACTGCAGTAGAGCCACGGCAATTTCTCCTGGCTCTTTGATCTGGAACGATGGGGTGGCTACTATCACAACTACTATCACCTGAACTCCCTGTCGCCAGGCGAGCAGATGTGGTGGAGGCTCCCCTAACATAAGACAGAATTGAAACCTTCTTGCCAGGATGGGGACTGTGTTCCTTCATAGCTGAGGGCATGATAACACCGCCCTGATGAGACAGAAAAGCAACTCACCATCGGTGTTGTCATTCTGCTCCACCCTCTCCCACCCAGGGGTTGTTCTCCTGCTGGTCCCTCCGTGTAAGTCCAAGCTAGGCCTAAAGCTCCAGTTCATGATCACGGCTTTTGAGTCTTTGGCCTGCGTTACTTCTTGGTAGAGATGCGGGGGCCTCGTCTTCCTTCCAAAATCCTTCAATGTGGCTGTACTTCCACTTAGAATGGTTGTTTTTACTCATTTCTATGTACGTTGAATACCCTTAGTGTTTCTTAGACCTTGTGGTACATAACCCAGAGGCAAGGGGAAATCTATGTTACGTTTTTCAAGAGTGAGCTGCGCTGCTTCTGACAGTAACATTCTGTATGCAGTAGTGAAAAACCTAAGTCCTAGAGGGAGATGGCTGAATTGTGCTTTCCCTGTGCACAGTTTAAAAATACTGAGGTGGTCCAGGTGATTTTTAATAGAACTGTGCTTCTTGGGATGGAGGTGAAGTTATCTGGGATGCATCTCACTGCTGTATGAGAATTTGTTATCTGGCTTAATATAACTGCATTACACTAAATGCATAAGCTTAGCTTTGGGGAAAAACCTAACTGCACACTGGGTACCTTAAATTAGGGCAGATGAATCCCAGCCCCAGTGACATTAAGCCATATGATGGATGAGCTTTCTGTAAAACAAGGACGTAAAGCATCTCTTCAAAATCAGCTTTTATCTCTAGCTTGTTGACTTTTACACATAAAACCCATTTTTTTTCTTTTTTTTTGAGAGGCATACCTCTGGAAAGCTCCAAAACAGAAAGCTCCAAACATAAGAATTTCAAGATCATCATGTTTATCTACAAACTTGCACATACAGCTTTTTTTATAACCGAAGAAGGAAAGTAACTATGAATATGCAGCATTTTGAAATACCACTTGCAAATTTATATGAAATAGGTTTCTGAAAGGGATGGGGGAGATGAATGGCATAGAAGTGGAATATGTTCATTAGTCCAAGAAGACCAGAAACGTCTTGTGTCTCTTACCTGTTGAAAGAACAGAATAAACATACTGATTTAACCTGCTTTCAGGTAAATAAAATTTGAAACAGCTTCTCAAAAAAGATCAGAAAAATCTTTCAACATATAAACAGCTTGGGCACAATGTTTGGGGTTATTCCTTTAGTTACAGTTTATCCTTCATAGCAATTAATATTCACATAAACTAAATGTTCAGCCTGTGCATTACAGTTCTAATTCAATCACATCACACTGCTTTTACTTTTTTATTTATGTGCATTCTTCTAGTCCAAGAGTTTGTCACTGTGTTCATCTCATTAAATATGGGTACTCACTCAGTAAATATGTGTACTTCCACTCAGTAAATATGGGTACTTTCAAAAATGATGCCTCAGTTTAGTAACAGATGCTTCTTAAAATATTTAGAATTTTAAAGTGTAAAGAAGCCGTCAGTAGCATTCTGATTTGTGTATAAATATTTATTTAGCACACGTTCTGGCCAATGTACTGCCCTTGATTTTTGTGCAAAACTTACAGTAACTTCAATGGAAATTCTGAGCTCATGACTACAGAAAAATATGGTTAATTCAGCAACCCAGCTGCTTTTCTATCCCAGAATAGCAAGCAGTGCCTCTAGTGAAGGAGGTGGGGAAATACGGGAGTTTATGTCACTCAGCTTTCTGTTGCTGGGCCCACATTCAGACAACAGCTCAAGTTAGAGTAGACTCAGCTACTCTAATTCTCTTTAGAGACTTTTAGCTAGGTTCCTACCTACTGGAGCAGAACAGTGGAATGAACATAAGAGACCAATGGCCAGTAAAGCTCTAGAAATACTTGCTAGAAATCCTGTGAGAGGCTGTTATGTGATAAAATTTCTATGGGGCAAAAAAATTTATCTGAGAGAAATCTGTCTGATGGAGGAACTTGAGGCTTTCATCACTTAAATGAGATTCTAAGGCAAATCATTTCCATTCTGCTAGTGCTAGCATGAGAAGCTAGGGAAAGCTGAGTCTACTAGCAGAATCGTTGTAAAAGTAGATTCTCAATCACATATCCTTTCTCACTATATAGAAAAAGAAAGATTGCAGACAAAACTGAAGCATATTAGATATGCAGCATAAAAATTATTCAAAAGAGAACAGTTCTAAGATGCTGAGAGCTAGCTCCAGTCTCCTAAAGCTTTCATCCTTGCCTTTCTCCATATTTTCTATGCTTTTAGTACATTTCCATCAGCACGTCATGATTTTAAGAGGATAAAATGGCTATAAAACAGAATACCTACTGCAAACAGCAAAACTCACGCTATTGTAATGCCAAAAAAAAATTAATTCTTAGTATTTTTTCTAAAAAAAAAAAAATTCCTACTGTGAACTAAACTATTACACACAAGAAAAAAATCATTTTAGCTTATTGGCAAATGGACATTTTTCCTCTTCTAATTGCATTAGCATCAGACACACTATTTTGATGCCTGAGGGAATTCTTACAAAGCTATACTCACTACGCAAGTACCTGCTATTATTAAGACCCAGAGCATAAAATACAAAATAAAGTGCATTATGTCAAACAAGGTTGCCAAGATACTAGTCCAAGGTTGTTCTCAATGTCATGAAAAAAATCGTAATGTTTCAATCTTAAAAAATATCCTCTGACTGAGAGACTTCAGGTGTCTAGATGGCTTAAGAGATTTCTACTCAGTTTAGTAGAACTGCATTGTCACTTACAGGACTCTGCTCAGCCGTATTTTCAGGATCCTCTTAGAATCAAAATAAAGTATAAATTGATGAAATCATGTGGATTTCTGTAGCCCAGCAAGCTAATTTTGCAAGTACATACTGTCCTGGCCCAGTTATCCTGGGAAGGAGGAAATTTGTTGCTATACCCAGAGTCAGATTAAGACACAAACGAAGTCAGATGCCGCTAACAATGGAGTTTATTTTTGTTGTAAGAAAGTAGTGATAGGAGAGAGAGAAAACAGAAAAGAGGAAAAATTTAGCAAGCAGTTGGAATAGAATTGCAAGAGATACTCACCACCATGGATCCAGCGGCGTCCCGTTGGTCCGTAGTCTTGTAGTCTTCAGGAGGGTAGAGGGTTCCTCATCGCGGTCTTTTAGGGGGTATTTTTTTTCTGACTCCTGCCTCCCAGGCACGCTCTCAGCAGCTGATCCCATGGGGTGCACAGGACCCCGGCATGACCACTTGCGTGCTTTGGCAGGCTTGGGGGTCCTCTGTGTGTGGAATGTTTCAATCTTAAAAAATTTCAATCTTAAAAAAGCCGTATTTTCAGGATCCTCTTAGAATCAAAATAAAGTATAAATTGATGAAATCATGTGGATTTCTGTAGCCCAGCAAGCTAATTTTGCAAGTACATACTGTCCTGGCCCAGTTATCCTGGGAAGGAGGAAATTTGTTGCTATACCCAGAGTCAGATTAAGACACAAACGAAGTCAGATGCCGCTAACAATGGAGTTTATTTTTGTTGTAAGAAAGTAGTGATAGGAGAGAGAGAAAACAGAAAAGAGGAAAAATTTAGCAAGCAGTTGGAATAGAATTGCAAGAGATACTCACCACCATGGATCCAGCGGCGTCCCGTTGGTCCGTAGCACTGTATCTTGTAGTCTTCAGGAGGGTAGAGGGTTCCTCATCGCGGTCTTTTAGGGGGTATTTTTTTTCTGACTCCTGCCTCCCAGGCACGCTCTCAGCAGCTGATCCCATGGGGTGCACAGGACCCCTGCATGACCACTTGCGTGCTTTGGCAGGCTTGGGGGTTCTCTGTGTCTGGACCCCCCATGAAACGATGTCATTGTTCTTTGTCCTTGGTAGGAACTGGTCTCCAGAGGCAATTTGCATCTGTTGGCCATTTGGCTCTTATCTATTCAGGCCTGCAGGCAATCCCGGCTCCTAAGCCACCAAAAGTCAAGCCACCAGGAAGTTTCACAACTTCATAAGC
>NW_010229002.1:0-5352 GCF_000690775.1 Eurypyga helias
GAGGGGTCTCTCGTATTACAGAGACCCCGCTGTTTCGACCTGGCCTCTGGGCAGCCGCCTCGGCGGGTTAGAGCCCACGCCGTTGCCTTGAGCCGCTCTGGCGCTTTGCTAGGCTTTGCTTTCGGCTGTGAGGCCTACAGTTACCTTGCACCAGCCTTCCCTACCTGCACTGCCTTGCATATGGTCTCTGCTGTGCTAATTGAGTCCCCGCTTTGACAAACACGGTGCTTTACAGTTAGAAGCTAAGCTTTCTTTTCTCTCCGTGTAAACACTGAGTATACCAAAAAGGGTGGGGTTTTTTGTTAATACGCCTCTGCCAATATGTCTAAATGCTTGGTTTTAAAGTTCTCAGCTTCTTGGCAGTTTCTGGATTGACTCTCTGAAGTGATGACGTTTCACATCCTGGAAGGTTCTGCTTTCTAGCCCTGTTTTCCCAAGGTCTGTTTTGCAGTGTGTGGCATGGCCTCTTTTGCACAATACCAGATTAGTAATTTATAATCTGAAATTAATGAAGGTGGGTTTGGTTTGGTTTTGTAGTTTTTGGGGGTTTTTTGAGAGTTCTAGTATTGCAGTAGAAGTAAGTAAGCAGGTGTGTTATTAAGAGTAATTTAGCTTTTTCATAATTAGCCCAAATATTTCACTACTAGTGTTTCTTTTTACAGGGGATAAAGAAATTTACCATTTGACTGACTGCATCAGTAAGATGCTGATGCTCTTGACTATTTCTTCATCCTTCATGAAACTTTGATGAGGTTTCCTTGAGAGGTCTCTTATTTGGAGAATGAGTTTACGTGTCTCTGCAAGTAACATCTGTTTTGATAGATAAGGAATCTGCTCATGCCTCTGACAGCTACATCTTCCTTTTTATAAATTACATTAATCCCATATGTCATTTTTGTGCATCACTGAAGTATTTCTTCGTTGTCGAGAAGAGAGTAATCTTTTCAGTTTACCTCTCATTTCTTGTGTTTTCTTTGCTTTTCTGCTCCAAAGCTAATCTCTTGTTAGTTCTTTTTTTAAAAGTTGTGTTCTCGAGGAGGCTACAGAGGGAGTAGTCCGTATGTTGTAGTGACAGCTAGAGTCAGGACCCAGTAGTGTGTATCTTTGTCTTGAGCAAGGCCTCAAATGTTGGGTGGATTTGAATAATCCAGGCAAAAAGATGTTAATTACTTGCTATCCTCTGCACTGGATTGATATACTGTGATGAGCAACCATAAAAGAACATAGGCAATTTTGATTTCCTCCTCCGTGAAGTTAATTCTGGAGTCAAGGTGGAGAATGTTAATATGCCTATTTTTCAGTCTTGGTTTTTTTTAGGAGTAAGGGCTTGCAGTTTTTACAGTGGAGTTGTATTGTCTATAAAATAAAAATTTACATGAATGAAAATTTATATTCTGAATTTTTGGTATTATGATCTACAAGTGGCAATACATCTTACATCTTATTTATAATTTAGGGTGCTGTTAGGGGCTCAGTTTGATTTTTAAATTTTTTTTTTCTTCTTTTAAATATGTCTTGATTTTTTTACTGAAGGTAATAGAATTGTAATAGTTTGGAGAACTAGACATGGAAGACAAACATGACTGACTTATCAACTAAAGGCAATGGGAAACAGTCTTGATTTGTTACCATCTTTGAAAGCTAGTTGATCTGCAGTGAATCCTAGAGAGATTCTTCTTGTTCAGAGGAATTCAGCAATGTGTATATTGAGAATGTACATGGAATGATTCCTGGTTCTAACAGGAGGTCGACTTGATCATGGCTAAGGTGTTTTCCACTGCTAGAATGTTGCCTGGGGCTTTAGACTATTACAAGGCATGTTGGTACCTTCAGTTTAACGTTGACAGTGTATGAGAATGTTTTTGTATACTAAGCTTGCTACCTACAGCTTTTTATACTGCTTCACTGTGTTAATTGACATACAAAATTCAGCTGTTTCATGTTGCTTAGAGAAGCATGGAGGAAGGGGAGAAACAGTGATGAATTGCCTTGATGATAAGAACAAATTGGCCTTGCCTATGTGGCTTATTTTTCTTTTGTTCCTGTCTTTCAGTTATGTCGTACTGGTGTTTATGTCAACAGTTCTGTATTGTTTGTGGCTCTAGGGTTAACTTCACTTGCAACTGCAGCTTGTGGTTTCTTAATGATTTTCAGTGTGCACTGAAGGGTGATATAACTAATGTGAGTGTTTAAATTCTCGTGGTTTTCCAGACTACAATATTTTGATGGAATGTCCTTGTTCCAGAAGAAAAAAAATTCTAAAATGACTGTTTATTTCAGTCATTTATTTCTGTTGAAGGTTAACCCTTGCTCCAAGCCATTTCTACTGGGCAATTGTTATCTGTTGTACTGTGGTTTAAGGTGGTTTTTAGGGTTTTGGAATACATGTTAATATTCCATAGGCAATTAGAACTAATGGGTTGTATTAGATTGTTCTACTGTCAGAAATTTAAGGTCTAGAAAATTAGTAGGTAGAAAATCAAGGATAGGGCAGAGCAAAAACATAAAAGTCCAGCCCATAGCCATCCTCAATGTTACATTTCACTTGCTTAAGAAAGTGATATATATTGCTTTCTCTTCCAGGGTGTTAATTCTGGGTTCTCATACAGTGTACATCCTTTCATAGAATTCTTTGCTTGTTAAAATTAAGTTTTTAGGTTGTCTGCTTTCCATGTTTTCATCACTCTCAGCTACTGGAACATAAAAGGTGTTTGTAGATCACTGCCTTCTTCCTTCTACTCTGTGTGTGTTGTGCATCCCTCCCGTTCCAGGAGTGTCCCATGATGCTGTCTACCTTTCTTGCACCCTCTTTGGTTTTTTTTAACCACCTATCATTTATTCGAATAGCTCTGTTTATGCAATTTACAGACTTCTTGAGAAGCAGACTCAAATTGGAATGATTCTTGTCAGTGTTATGAAGTCAGCCTTTTGAGAATAACAAAGATACTTGACAGGCTTACTTTCACTTAGTTGCTACTCGGGGGGGCTGTGAACACCAAGGATGGCACTAAAGATATCTTCATGTAGATTTGGGAAGCCAGTGCTGTATCAGTTTGTTTTTGAAAATTTACCTTTATAAATCTATGAGCTGGATAATCATGTCTTTATTTTTTTACCTTCAGAGTACATGAATCTGAGAGCTGCAGTGGTTAGCAGTTAAAACATGTGACCTTAGTTTTATGTGATCTGGGGAAAAAAAAAAAACCCAAACTAATGTTTTTCACAAGAATGTTATAAATTGTAGGAGTATGCAGTAAGTAATAATATGGGCAGGTCCCACTGCATCATGGCTCCTTTTAAAAAATTTTCCCTTAACTTTGAAGGCACATATGGAATATTTGTCCAATTGAAATTAATGGCAAAGGCTCTTTTTAAATGAAAGCAAGGTAGCTGCAGAATTTGAGGGTAGTCGTCAGAGAGAGATGAGGGTTTTTTAAACCTCAGTTCTGTTCTTTGTTTTGTTTTAACAGTAATGTTTGGATTGTAAGGAAATGCTTCTTGCTGTTAGACATCTTTGTGAGGGGAAAAAACCCCAGAAAAGTCTATTTAGTTGTTCAAGTACCGTAACAAAGAGAAATGTAAAGAAAAAAAACAGGAAAGTAGTGTCAATCCATTATGTTCTACATCTCCCTAGCTCATTATAGTGTTGCTAGATGAAGATCAATATTGCTGATTAACTTTGAAGTTGATTGTTTCTGGGTGGAATAGATCAGCTTCTCAGCCTTTTAGAATTGAGTGTGAAGTGGATACTTTCAACTGAAGAGCTTTTTAAGACATCTTGTTGCTCTTTTTCATTAGAAGTTTGAAATCCTAGGAAGCCAATGACAATGCTATCCTGGTTCGTGTTTGAAAACAAACAGATAAAGGCATAATTTTTAGCATGAGTTAGTGATATTTTATAGAAATTCTGATTCTTCAACAGTTAAAGCTGTCAGCAGAGACAGAACAGCATCTGTGTCTCTGTACCAACCTTTGCCTCTCCTGCAGCTCAAGCAGGAAGTCTGCAGCTGTACCTCCCAGCTTTGTGCTGGGGTGGGTTGACCTTGGCTGCCCCCAAGGTGCTCATGGAGCTGCTCTGTCACTCCTTATTGGAACAGCTGGAGAAAATATAATTAAAAACTCGTGGGTTGTGATGAGGACAGGCAGATCACTCATCAGTTACTATAATTTGCAAGACACTCAAATTTGGGGAAATTAATCTAATTTATTGCTGATCAGAGTAGGATAATGAGAAATAGGAAGAAATCTAAAGACAGCTTTCCCCCACCCCTCTCACGTTCAGGGCTCAGCTTCACTCCTGACTTCTCTGCTTCCTCCCCGTGTGTGGTGCAGGGAGACGGAGCACGTGGGTCGTGTTCAGTTTATAATGTTTCATCTCTGCCACTCCTTCCTCCTCATGCTCTTCCCTAGCTCCAGTGAGGGGCTCCCACCCACAAGAGACCATCCTTGTCCTTCCCATGGACAAGGACAGTGTATGTCCTTCCCGTGGGGTGTCACTGTATCCTGATGGGTATATTTCAGAGAGCTGCTGGGTCTGTTTGGGATAGAGCTAACTGTCTTTATAGCACCATGCAGAGTGCTGTGTTTTGGATTTGTGACTAAACCAATGTTGACAATACCCCAGTATTTCAGCTGTAGCTGAGCAATGCTTGCACAGCACTAAAGCTTTTTTTCTCCCTCTGCTTTCTTCAGCTATTAGGCTGAAGTTGAACAAGAAGTTTGAAGGCAACACGGCTGAGACAGCTGACTTGAATTGGCCACAAAGATATTCCATACCATCTAGAGTCATGCTGAACAATGAAAACTGTTTTTTTTTTATTGGCTCTTCAAGGGAGCCGTTGCCCTGAGACTGTTGGGGTTTTGGTCTGCTTGTGGGAGGTGGTGAGTGATTGCCTTTGCGTTGCTTGTTTTGAGTTTAGTGTTGGGGTTTTTTTTTGTTTGTCTTTTCCTCCCTTCCCTTATTAAACTGTCTTTATTTCAATCCATGTCTTCTTTTGCTGTTTCTGTTTTCTTCCCTGTCCCACTGAAGGGAGATGAGCGAGTGTCTCCGTGGGTGCCTGTGAGCTGGCCAGGGTCAACCAGCCACAATAGCACAAACAGTTAAAAGGTGCTATTGTCCAGTGCTTCCTCCAGCTCACTGGTGAGGTTATGTCAGGACTGAAAGATGTCATGCTTGTTGACTCCTGATTAATGTGCTGTGCCCCTCATTTCTACCCTAGCCCCTTCCCAACAAAAGGAGGACAAAAAAAAAGTAGCATTGAAACCAAAATTGGTCAACACCATTACTGGTGAGTTTTGTGCATGTTATATGTTTGTGGATGTTATATGTCAGGACAACCAGGTGATCAGGCC
>NW_010229003.1:0-3104 GCF_000690775.1 Eurypyga helias
TCCTACCATCCATGTCACTGACAAATTGTAATAGTTTTGTTACATCTGGTTACATTTCCTGCTCTTCAGTTATATTAAACAACCTTTTGTCCTTCTCTTAAAAAAAAAAAAAATGCATAGAAACACCTGGTTCATTTCTTCATATACTTTTGATAATTTCTTTCTGTCTGGCTCCTCTCCAGATTGAATTGTACCAATTTTAACTGTTCTTCACCGGTAAGTGCTATTGAATGGTGAATGATGAAACCTTAGATATTTTCGCTTGTATTGTCCAAAAGTAACTCCAGCAATTCCAGCTGAGGATGCAACTCTCAGTTTTCACAGTGGCATTTTAATACTTCCAGCATCCTTTTCAGTCTGACTTTAGACATCCTAACAGCTTGCTTGCATTTTGACCACTGTTGTACGTTGAACAGATGTTTTCACTGAGCTGTTCACAGTGATACCAAGTTATTTTCCTCAAGTGATTACATTTGAATTAGAGCCCCATGGTATATGAGTGGTTCAGATTATTCTCTCAAGTTCTTATTACTGTCCGTTGGGTGATGCTGAATTTCATCTTGCATTATGCTGCCCACTTGCCGAGCTTTGTCAGATCCCTTGGAAGTCTCTCTCAATCTTCTTTTGTCTCAGCCAGCCCAAATCACTTTGCCAGCTCCCTGTGTCTCTCTCAGATATTAAGAAATAGATTAAACCACCCCAGAGCTGGTATGAAACCTGGGGGTAATCCCTTGTAATCAGGGCAGGGGGAGAGGGGTTCCTGCGCCTTTGAGCCTGGGCACCCAACGATGGGAGCAGCAGGTCTGGACTCAGCCTGAACCCGGGTGGCATGAACCCCACCTGAGGGGGAGGCAAGGTGGGGGGTCTCCCACCCCAGGCAAGCAGCGGATGGGGCTGGCACCGTGCTGGCATCCTGCCCAGAGCAGTTTAGCAGGCGTGCTTTGAAGTGACTGAAAATTAATCACTTTAGTCCTGTCCTTTTCCTTCCAAAATTTGAGTGGATTGAAAGGGCACAAGTTCTTCTGAGCAGAGATCAAGCTGGTTTGTCTCCTATTGTGTACTTGTGGGGGTTTAGGAAATGTGACCGGTTTAACCAATCCCTGCTGCAGCTTCCAGACTGGCCTGTACCCTCTCCTAAGGGAAGCGCTGCGAACTTGAAACACCTGACTTAGCAAGAGCCCGTGCGTCTGCTGGCAGCGCAGCCGCGTGAGAAATGTCATTCTCGTGCTGTTCAGAAGTTCTGGGCTTGTCCTTTGAATATACTGAAATGATTGTTTGGGTTTTTTTGACTTTTGCCATTTGGTTTTCCATTTTGTTCTCAGCCCTCCTAGGCTACCGTCTTAGGAAGAAACTGCTTAGACTGAATGACTTCTTGTTCCTTTTGTTTGACCACACAATGTGCTTTCTTCTCAGCAGTTTTTTGTGCAGGGGCACCAAGTACCCCTTCAGTGCCGATGCTGATTGCTTCAACACACCACCCTGCAGAGTGTAACAGCTTTAATTCTCTGACTTTTGGAGTTAGTCTGTTCTGACCGTTTTTGCTTGTATGCGTCTTTTCTATCGTTGAAGAGGCATGATGCAAAGTTCTGCTACTGTTTTTCTCACAGGGAGGTTAAATCTGATTATGTAGCAGTCACCGTTCCTTTGTGTTGTTCTTTGCAGCACTTGCAGTGTTGGAGCTTCCCAGTGCCCTGGGACTGGCTGTTCCAAGCCCTACCTGCACTCTTTAAGACGCTGCAAAATTGTAACCTGTGGTGACACTTAGCTAATTCTTGCACATGTTGCTGAAGTCACTGGGTTTTTTTGCTGTTTTTCTATTGCTTTGTTTTCCCTTTGCTTTCACTCCGCGCCGTGCAGTAGATATTCCCTTCCTGAACAGGAGCAGCTGGTAAATCCAGGTTGCTGTAGTGAGGTTTGTTTTTTAGTTAACTTTTCTCCCTCTTCAGCCTTGGCTCTCTAGATGGGATCTGTGCGCTGCTCATCTTGCAGTTTGATGTCTCTGCCCTTTTGCCCACGCTGGGTTTCCAGGCAGGGCATTATTGTGTGATGAATTCTGCAGCTGTGGGCCCACGGACTATGAGACTTGTTGGATATTTTAACCGTTGTTTAGCATGGCTATTTCATCCCTTTCCTGCACTGTGTAAAGCAGTTGTTGCATCATTTTGTAGGGAATGGTTCACTGCAGGCTTTGGTATCAAACCTTTTGCTCTAGCTTCACACCCGCCTGCTCTGACCTGTGTTCCCACCTGGTCTATCAGCGTCGGCCACACTCTATGAAATGTTTGGGTTTGAAAGGATGTCTCAGAAAATAGTCCTGTTTTTTGGTTAAAAGGTGCCTGGGTGCTCCTGCAGGGGATGCTCTGGGTCCCCCGGTTCCCGCGCATCACTTGCTCTGCTGCCCTTCGCCCCCTGTGCCAGTGAGGGAGGCCTGAAGCTCTCCATCACCCCTGGGGAAGGAGAGAGGGGTGGGGGGCAGACCCTGCTGTTTTAGTGAAGCCCTGTGAGGGAAGAAGCCAGAGGGCTTCTGCGGGGTGCTGCTGGGCTTATGTGGCCTCTGGGTTGTTTCCTTAGCTGCGCGTGGATTTGAACTTTGCTGTCTGATGGGGTTTGACGTCTGTACCTCTCCGTTGGTGGTGGAGCTGCTAGGCTGCAAGCATCCTTGGCTTTCTGGCTGTGTGTCGGGAGCTTGAAGAGGTTGAGAGGACCTTGGCTGCTTGGCAGAGGGACAGAATGGCCTCAGTCTGTCTGCAGAGTTGTCATGTCCTTGGCTCGTCAAGGGCAGCTCTTCCTTTTGCCCCTGAAACAGCTGGTGTGCCCTGGGCCCTTATTACGGGACTCATCCGCAACCAGCGCCTCCCTCTCCTGCGCTGAAAATGCCTCAGACAGAGAGTGCAGGCTTGTGTTTCTCAGCTGCATGGAGTGGCAGCAAGGCTGTGCTTTGCTTGTTCCTTGGGGAGTGCTCCCTGTTTAGTTTTTCAGTATATTTTTTTTTTGCATAGTCTCATCCCTTCTTGCTGCTCTCATCCCTATTCCCAATGGCTGCTTTTCTGGGGGGAGGGAGGGGGACAAGCAGGGGGGATGTTCGGGGTAAGACTGCATTTTGG
>NW_010229003.1:3324-5759 GCF_000690775.1 Eurypyga helias
TCCTAATTGCAAATAACCCTTCCGGCGTCAGCAGTTTGTGGGAATAATTGACAGGAGGTGCCAGCGAGGTGCTGAGTCAGAGCGAGGTGTGCTTGCCAAGTCACTGCAGCAGAAGGAGCCCGCTCGCCTTGTGGAGGGATGCCAATGGACGGTGGGTTTCCTAGCTGCCTTTTGGGCCCCTTTCTTTCCTTTTTCTGAGGCTGCAGTTCAGCAGCAGCGATGCTATGCATGTAAGGAAGAAAGCAGGCGCTGGGGAGGGGCTGGGGGGAAGCTCTTTGGTTTTGGTTTTTCTTTTTTTTTGGCTGTGAGCACTGGGGCTTAGGAGGTGTGGGCTCTGTTCCCACCTGCTGCTACTGGGTCTCTGTGCTGCTATTTCCATGCTCTGAGCAAGTAGAAGGGGTAAAAAAAAACACGTTTGTGGTCAGGGACAAGTGAATGGCCCTAGTGACAGATTGATGTCTCCTGGGTGAGGAAAAGGACCGTGATGGCATCCTCAGCCAGGCAAGGGGGATAGCTTAGCAAGCCAAAAAAAGCTGCAAAATAAAAAGACTGAATAGGCGTTTTGTCCTTCCTGAGGGTTGCTTCTGCTGCAGTGTCCTACGTTTGTTTAGGGGGTTGAAATGAGTTGTTTGATGTGCGGGAAGATGAGTGCTTGTCCTATATAGATCTAGCACCTGACGGACCTCCAGGCCAGGCTCGTGAGAGCTTTGCCATTTACTCCTGACCTTCTTGAGTGTGGCTAACATCAGTGTTCATACCACAGCTGAATCTGTCGCAGAGATCTGGATCCTTTCCTGTTCCTTGCTCCAGGGTGACTTCGGACGTCTTTGCCTTTCTCCCCCTCTGTAGCACTGGGTACGACTTTACTGCCTTGGACAAAAGTTGGTAGTTGTTTGCACCGTGATCTAGGTATACGTGTGTCTGATGTGTGCTTGCTGGTTTTGTAGGAAGGGGGTAATATTTTTGCTTTAAGTAACCACTTTGTAGAGGGAGATGGGGAGTATGAAGAAGGAGGCTCACATATTTTTCAGAACCTTTCGTTTCTCTGCTGCACTCCATCCACCCACTTTTTTAGTGCTAATCTTTGATATAATTTTTCTCTTCACTGACTTGGGTAACAGCCATGTTACCTAGATCCATGCAGTTGATGAGAAAATTGAGGCCCAGGGATGGGCAGTGCCTTGCCCATGGTAATTCAGGATTCCCATGGTCAACCTGGGGTTGGAGCCTGCACCTCCTGGCTGCCAGCCTGTGCCTTCTCCATGGGAGCATGCTGTCTGCCCAGATTTAGTCAGTGGCCTTCTGAATACTCTCCCTGCTGAGTTTTCATGGCAGTGGTTCTTGGATTGTTATTGATTTTCAGTCTTTAAAGAAAATCTGCAGTGACTAAATTGAATGTGGTTCTTGTCTCATCCTTGGCTTGGGCACCTCCACAGTGGAAGTCATGCACAGGACCCCCAGAGAGGTGGCACCAGGGATGGGATTGCCTGTGCATGACATCTGGCCTCCTTGCCTCCAGCTTGCTTCCTGTTCACATACTGGGTGCAGTCTGTGATGTTGGTGACAATCTTAAGCCATTGTGGCATGAGGATGTTTTGGAAGAAGCCTTGCCCCACTGGATTATGGCCCAAGATCATCTGGGGATAGCTTAGCGCTCAGGTTTGGCTCAAGAGGCCCAGGATAGTCTGCTGCATGATGGGCCTGCCTTCAATTTGTGTTTCTGTGTGAGTTTTGCCATGGATGATGGAGATGTGCTAGCCAGGACACTGCTATAGAGAAGTGTGGATCCAGTCCTCCTGCATTTTGAAGAATTGTCTTCATTGCGCAAGGGAAACTTAGTCTCCATCTGCCCAAAAGCAGCTCTTGCTCCTTATCCCCTCTCTAGCCATCTTGTGGCTTTGCTCTGGAAATGGAAAAAATAGAGCGTTGTCTATTACAATTTGTGTTTTACAAGGTACCTATGGGAATTAAGCACTCAATTCCCTCAGGTTCCTTTTAAACAGCCTAGCTGACATGAATTTATGTTGAAAATAAGCAAGGAGAGGAAGCAGTCCTGTCAGCAGTGCCATAGCTATTCTCCCTGTGTTTGATGTAGTAACAGCCATAGTAAAGCTTATTTAGCTTTTAAGGTCAGTAGGTCAGGAGCAGGGACCAGAATCTTCAAGAAGTCTCTGGTGTGAGTGGACCCTATGCCCTTGCCTCCTCTGGCCCTGTGCTTTGGGTCTTTTAAAGCACTCTTAAGTACTGTGGAAATACTAGTGTGTAATAACACTGTATGTAGTGACTCTGTGCTGTGCTGGGGCTTCATAAATGCACTTAACATCCACTCAACCAAGGACTAAGCCTCCTATGAGTTAGTCCAGGATTACAAAGCTCTGCAAAACTGACTTTTCTTTCATTTTCAAGGAGTAAAAATGTGTATGGATGAGCATAGA
>NW_010229004.1:0-54824 GCF_000690775.1 Eurypyga helias
TACTTGTGCTTGGGACTGCCCCGACACAGGTGCAGGACTGTGCACTAGTACAGCTATACCAAATCAACAATACTGACTCTGATCAGTCTAAGCATGCTCATTTCAATAAACTATAAAAAAAACCCCCAAAACATAAAATTCAAATTCTTAAAAGTTGCAAAATCTCTTTCCAGTCAAATAATTTTTCCTCCTACTGGCTCCCCGCAACCAGACTGTATGTATAAAAAGTTAGGAAACACAAACTAGCATTTGCTTTGCCTAGAAAGTAAAGCATTACGGTCCCTGGGCCTGTAGTTCCCTCTCAGTACGTCAACGGAGAAGCCAGAACCTTCTCCCGGCTTTCAGCGATGAGCGCGGTACAACAAGACTACAGCATCTGAATAAAGGCGAGGGAGAAAACCATCTTTTTACACCTGCACCTGAATTAGAAATACAAACCTACCAGCCCAATTTTAGCTGTTTAAACTTGAGATTAATAAAAACTCCGACGTTCGCTCAAGAGCTTAACACCAGTCTTTATTCCTACGTTGGAGGTCACGGTCCATGAACACTGACCGTAAGCAGCTGCGGAACAACGCATTCAGTGTACGGACAACGTAAAAATACCAGTCGGCTTACTCTCTGTTAACAATGTTGCCCCTAAAAAGCGAAGATACAGAAAGCCACCTCCAAGTTTCATCACTAAACACAACTGTGTTTATACTTTAGAAACCAATTTAAATAAATACATACCTTGAGTTTACAAAATTCTACCATATCCTATTCAAGGACTGTGCTCTAAATAAAAGATCCCAGGGCAAAAATGATATAAACCAGGTTATTTCTGGACTTCATACAGAAGTTTTAATGAGGGAGGGGGAGAGGGGGCGGGGAAAAAAAAAGTGTTTCTCTATACTGAGAAACCATCCTAAGTACCAAACCGATGTGATGGTAAATACACCCTCCTTTTGGCACGTAATGTCAGCGACGCTGTCAGAGGAGTGGTTCTGGCTCTCCAAGCGCTGGTCAGCAGCGTGTGGGACTCCCTTTTCCATCACTTCCATCTGCGTAAGCACTGACGGCATTAATGACTTTGATTATGCAGCTGCACTAACTTCCCCACACGCTCCTCCAAACGCTTCCAGATGCTATTACCAGTCCAATCTGCTGGAAAACGACTTCACACACTTGCTGTTTCAGTTAAAATAAGCCATGTGGGGATAAATCTCATATTCTAAGATACCTGCTATTGAACAACAGGATTGGGAATCTCTCAGCCTTACTAAGCGTGAGAAAGGGAACCAGCAGAGCAGAGGGAGGAACCTGTGGTGGGGAGCAGGAAAGGAGCAGAGATCACTGAGCGCCAGGTGCTGGACTGAAGGCAGCGATCATGGGGCTTCCGCCAGCACAGATCCAGGGAAAAGCCAGCCAAGAGGGTACAGGTGCTGTGCGTTCTCCTCTTCAATGGACAGCCAACTCGGAATTTACGCTTTCCTGGAGAAATTTTCTCCCATCTTCTATGCAAGAGTTACTTCTTGTCAACAACAGCCACCTCAAATATTTCGAAAACAGGAGATGTACTGCAGTCGTCAGAACTGATAAGGTTTAATCAATGAGAAGTCTTGACATTAAAGCACTTAAAACTTTAAATATGGAAGAACAA
Organism: Eurypyga helias; assembly: GCF_000690775.1. Lineage (NCBI taxonomy): Eukaryota > Metazoa > Chordata > Aves > Eurypygiformes > Eurypygidae > Eurypyga > Eurypyga helias. The sequence goes on from NW_010229004.1 coordinate 1,643, forward strand.
CAGAAATGTAGCAAAAAGGTCTGGAATGTACGAATCCTGCACCTCAAGCTTTTCACGCATAAAGAAAACAGAACAAGTGTCTCGCTTGTTTTTCTATTTTATAAAGAAAACACACAAAAACCCTTAAGCCCAAGAGTTCACCTGCATTTCATATTCTTAAGTTTACAGTATAGAAGTCACATTGATGATGATAGTACTACCTGTCAAGCATAAACCCTCTCTTCACCAGCACCAACGTGCCTCTTTTTAACTGGCAAATAACGCTTCTTCACCAGTAACCAGTTCTAGTCGCAGGTCACCGGTAACAGCGGCGCGGGCCGTTTCACGTCTGTCCTACCCCAAGTTGCGGGGTCCCTATAGCCTAGTGCCCCGCTGGCTGCTCTTCTGGTGCAGTGCTAGCATCCGCCCCATTTTTAGAGCGTGTAGTATTACCTGTAAGCCTGTTACTACTGCGTCGGATTTCATACAGCGTTAGGGATGTTTGAGATCAGTTCTTACATGTTGTATGACCTAGGTAGTATTCCATTGCAGCACCCATGACAATAATACTCGACAGACTGCTATTAACCTGTTGCGCAGTGTTTTAACAATATTTTTTTTTTTAACTCTTGTTATATGTAATAAAATACCAGTAAAGACAAAAAAATTGCCCCTATAATGAGGCACATTTTGGCATCTGTGCTAAATGCTGCTACATGGGCAGGCAAGTGCAAGTCAAAATAGGAAAAGGAGAAAGTCATCATCTAATCACATTCATAGCTTTTTCATAGAAAAATATAAATATATTCCCTGAAATGTAGGACAAAGAAGAGCCAGCATCCATCATGAGTTCTAGTGCTATTACCATTTAAAAAAAAAAAAGTGGGCTGGCTTTTCCTTTTAAGGTTACGTCTCACAATCTACATCATCTAAACCTCTATCGTAGTCGTCGTCATCACAATCATTGTATCTCACAGTCCGTCTACCGCCGTTCCGAGTTCTTATCTTAGAACGCCGATTAGCTCGCCTGTATTTGGTGTAATCCAAATCTTCAGAGTCATTTTCTTGGGTAAGTTTCCGACGTTTCCTTCGCTGGGGTCTTCTGGAAGGCTTAGATGAGTTGGAATTGGTAATTTCTTTTCTAGCGATTTCCAATTTCCTCTTCCTCTTTCCCATTTCTGTGGCATCACTATAGATACTGTTATCAGTTCCAGAGTCTGAATTGGAAGAACAATTGAAACTGGCTTTTGAACTTCCTGCAGGCCCAGGTGCTTCCACATTGTTCGATGCCGAGCTTTTTTCATCTTTCTTCCCCCCCGTTTCAGATTCCGCTGTTTCTTTTACGTCATCCAATACTTTTGATCTTTTGAAAGCAGCTCTAGATTTCTTTTTATTTGATACTTCTCTGACTTTCTTAGTTTTGCGTTTAGGTAAGTCAAAATCTACCTCCTCTTCGGAGTTGCTCGTACGATGGTTTTGGGCTGAGGCTGACCGATTAGAACTTCCCCCGTTTCTCCCATTTTCCATCTTGTGGTTTGTGGAATTCTCCTCTGAAAAGTCGTATTTGCTATGTTTAAGAGCTGTGGCACCGGCTCTTTTGTGTGCCTGGTTATGGTTATCATCATTCTGCTTTTGAGTCACGTTTATCTCTGCCTCAGATTCTGTCCTTTCGTTCTCAGACTCACTAATGTATTTTCTTTTAGGAGCAGATGATTGAGGGCAGGAAAGTTTTTTTCTACCAGAAGGCTGTTCTTTCTCATTTTCAGACTTTGAGCAAGCATCCGTCTCCAAGTTGACCGTCAGTTTCTTCCTGGATGCTGCAGATACATTGCCATGAAGCTGCCTCCTGTTCTTTTTTACTGTGTAAACACTTTCTGAGCTTGATAGTTCTTCCTTCGTGTCGCTCATTATCTTAATCTTATTAGCTGCTACTGTGGCACATCTGCGTGGATTTTTCTTCCCGGGCACATTAGAGAGCTTTATGTGTTTCTTGTAGTTGATGATACATGTCCTGCTCCTCAGCACTTTTGCACTTTGTCCAGTCTCCTCTGATGCTGACCCTACAAAATAAAGATTTAAAAGTTTTTTAATAACTTACATTCATGAAATAAATAGTTTATTAAGCACAAACACTACCACCTTTAAGAAAATATACACAAGCTTTCCCCCCCACCCCCCTCCAAGTATTATGTGCAATTTATCTCAAGCCTTTACTAACAATACAGTCAGCCATCCCAGGTATGCTTTAACTTTCAGAATTACTCTTGCTTTGAGACAACAAGAGAGTTTGAAAGTAGCGTTCTTTAGCATCGCTTCTGTATTTAGCTTAGAAATTACAAATTATCTAACTTAACAAATGCTTTCATATTAGTAATACTATCACAAAAGACTCTCACTCTCTCACTAGCATCAACTTTCAAAATAAGTTACTACATATTTTAGACCTTCCCATTCTAAAAAGAGAGTATAGTCTTTTGTGCAGACACATGCCCTGGATAGGTTTCACAGAATTGTTTCAGATATATAGAGAACACTTTAAAAGTTCAGTTCCTTAGTGATTTAAGGAGTGAAATTGCTTCTAACAGTGAATCTTCCATGCGGTATTTTTACTTGTAGTATCGCACTTGCTTCTTATGTTGGGTTTTAAACCAAATATTCAATCTGTAAATGATGTGAATGATGTTACAAAGATCACTGGTTTAAACTTTTACCTTCTAAAAAGAACAGAATTATTCATAGGCATCGCTAAAAATTAAAAGCAGAAGTTCTTGAAGTACATTTATTTGCACTGACTTGAGAAAAAACCAACACAATTCCGCTGTTTCAGCAGAAACGTGTTTTGCAATTTTAGTTTTTCCAGGATTGTTTTCATCTCCTATTCCTTATAGCTGTTCCTGATTTTATGACTGACATGGATAAACATGTGCTCCATGAATGCCCCTACATCATCTCCTATTAACTGTCAATTTTGTTCTAGCTTAAACTCATTACTTTTGATGATTGATCCTCTACCTGTACTCAGCAAACTGAGGGGAAAGTCACAGCAGCTGCTCTGTATGTGCAGAACCCTAGAAAACTAAATATTTTTTCACATCGACATCTAGGGAAACAAGGGGAGTCTAGAGAGGGCATGCTCTCTCGTCTTCCTTTACAGAGGGATGAAACAAGCTTGTCTTGCTAACTTTGTCTCAACTGTCTGACCCGCTCCTGGCCAGACGCCTTCTGCGACCGATAGCCACCCAGAGATGGGAACACTAGCCGAAGACTTCAAACCCAGTAAGGTTCAGTTCCTTGCTCCTTCCGGCCAGCTGAACCACAAGAGTTGACACTGCAAAACATTTGTGGTCTCTTGTTCCTCAATTCCTCACCCAGAAGGGAAGGACAGGGCAATATTTTCCCTAAATTCTGACAAAAATGGATGCAATGAAGATACATTATAGAAAAAAAAGTTATGGGACAGAAATTCAAATGTCCAGCTTGAGTTCTGATATTAAAAATCACTTCAGCTAACAAATCTGGTCATTATTTCAATGTAAATGCTTTTATGTACTACTCAAGTATATTCCTATTTTGATGTTTCCAAAGGATAATTAATTTACTGTCTTTTCTAACAGTTCCCAGAAATGTGATTTTATGGCCAAAACATATTTCTGCTGAATCCTGCATAATGCTGTATAAAAGGTGAACTAATTCACAGATTAAGAAAAGATGAAGAGCTAAAGCTCACACGATACCCTGCCCTCCAACACTATCAAGCAGGCACGTACACAGCGTATGGCTGCTGCTCAGAGCTGTTCAGAGTTCAGCTTGAACAGGCAGAACGATGAGCTTTAACACGGTGATTTATACTCAGAACGGGAAAACACTGTACGTAAAGGCAATGCCGCATCGTAACGTACTAGTGGGGGCAAAGGGCAGCACACAAGTTACTGGTTAAAGAGACATTCTGACCAGTCAGTAAGTGTGGAAACTTATTACCCAACCCTAGGATAAAGATTCCCCTACACCTGCTTTGAGCTACGCTCGCCTTCTAGAAGGGCAGTGTGGAAAGGAGGAAAAGGCTGCCCAGCCTTCATGCTGAGTGCTAACTTCTTCCCCTCTGGCCACATGGAGAAACAGATGTTTAAAACTTAAAACACGTCACCTGGAACTATTCCAAGAAAGGCAGCTAAAAAAAGAAAAAAAGAACACACAATGATTTTAGCCACTTTTTCACAGAGACAGGTGCTGAGATGTTTACAGATGCATGTTTTGAGAAAAAAAAGAGCCTTATAATCATAACAAACAGATTATGCGCATTTTCAAATTTTAAGCAGCTAGTTTGTAAGGTGGAATGCAAGACTAAAGGGCAAAGGAGTCCAGCCTTTCTGAACTACCAGAACATTAAATCTACACTTTGTATACAAAATCTTAAATTGGGAGCATATCTGTGTAAAGCTCATCTTATCTTTTAATTGAAGCTTTAACTAAAGCTTAATGAAACCATCCCAGCAACCTGAATTAAATGCTGCAAAGATACAAACAGATTGCACAGGCAGGAAGAGGGGGGATTAAACAAACTTCAGTACCCAAAAAAACTGGGAGAGCATTTAGAAGAAAGGCACCAAGATACGAAGGCCTTGTCCACCAAGTTTACCATTGTGACAAGCTGTCCTGCAGTTCATGCCATCAAACTCTAAACCTAAAAGTCTGGGCTGCAGTACCAGGTAGGAATATCCAGCCATACCTCCACTCAGTTTATCTGCAGGGTGTATGACAGTCCACACAGTATTTCCAAATCCCTAATGACCAGCTACGCAATTTATGCGAAAAGTTTGGTTTAGTGTTGTTTGTTTTTAAACACATACAAACCCATGCTATATACTTTATAGCTGTAATTCTGTGTGCTATATAAAATATATGATATAAAACACAATACATGTTACAGTACTATACTATGTTTTATATATTAAAATACAATATATCTTCTATGTAGTGTGTATATTTATTATACATATTTTAAAAATAACCAAAGTTTCTACATAAATCACTTCGGTTAATTGTACAGTATATATATAGTTATATACACACAGAATATATATTTGTTTGAAAATAGATATAAATACATATGTGCAAATATGTATGTATTTAAAAATGCATATACTCCAGCAGAACCTAACAATAACTTTTAGAAGTACAAATTTAGCATTCTCTTTACAGTTAACTATCAGCCTCTTTTAGAAGACAGCAATACATGCATCAGTTTTGCAAACCACTGTAATCCAGGCTGTGCTAACAGCCCATCTCCTGTTGTATCTACTGACCGTTGGGGAGAAAAATGAGCTAGAAAGGGCATCTGCTAATTTAAAAATATTTATTTGACCATCTGCAGTAATATCCCAAATTAGATTAAAGATTAGGTAGACTGGGATGAAAAATAAACATTGTGTTTTACAGTAAACACTGTCCAAAGCGAGCTATCAGTTCACACACGGACAACTACTGTTCCAATAACAGGGCGAAGAGCTCACAACGTGAAGAAAACCAGATGCCCAAAAGTTATGTGCCTATAAGGAACACTGTATAGGACAATGATATATTCCCCTTTCACATGAAAGAAGCCTCAAACTCAGCTCCATGCCTTTAACTATCCTGTTTCTGTACATACTGGAAACCTAAAACGAAGTTTTTTGCCAGGTTAACAGCATACTGAGCAGCCCTCTTGGCAGATGACTCTGCAGTGAGACCCAATCAACCCAAGTATTCCTTCCTGTATTTTATCCTTACTCACTTTTAAAGAGCCTATTTCATGGCCTTGTGGAAATATGGTGATCCTGGTTCTTGCCCCATACTCACCTCATGGATTTCCTTCAGATGGAGTCTTTCCATTTGATTTAACAGTTTTAAAAGGACATCAGCCTACAGATTTTGGTGAAACAAAAACCATACATTCTGCTTTGCAGGGAACTCCACACCTGGGTGGTTCTACAGGGCAGGGGACGTCAAACATTTTGTACAAAGTAAGACTGTTCCGTAACATGAGCCCCCTTACAGCAAAAATGTGACTATTGAAGTAAAAGAAAAAGAAAGAAAAAAAAGTGCTGTTTATTTTCTTACTAATTCTCATTAAAATCTTTGGTAACGTTGTTATGAGCAGTAAGCAAACGCAGCCCTGGGCAAGTAACTGCTAAGACATGTTCATATTTGCTGCTGTTTGGCACAACCTGCTCATGGAAAACAACGCTGAATTTGCTTTTATGACTGGCAGTTTTACCTAGCGGATGAACACTGATTACTAAAGCAGCTATGGCCAAAGGAAAAGGATGAGAATTAACAAAAACCAAACCAAACCAAACAATTCAAAAGTTTAAGAGAAAAAAATGTGAGTAAGAGGAGTTTTGGTCCAAGTTAGAGCTGGAAGACAAATTAATATTTCACACCCACGGACTTGAAGGGTACAGAACAGCAGAAGCTACAGAATGTTAAAGAACTGTCAAGAAGGGAAAGCAGATTTTCATCAAGCTTTGAAACTGCAATATGAACAGTTAAAAAAAAACACCTTACGTTCAGAGGACAAGCTAAAGAGACCAAAAGCTGACTGCTGGCTACTCAACGTGACAGCTCCTGTACTTCACGGGAAACATTCACACAGAAAGTGTAAGGAAAGTTATTAAAATGAACCTGTTTTCCCTTTAAAAATGAGGCATTAGACATGCTTAATAAGGGCGAAGTTACCAGTTCCCTACTCCAAAAGCTAAACATTCCCACTAAATGAAGTATTTGTACAAATACCTCCCCCTTTTTGCTATAATAAAGGTCTGTAAATCTTCTCAGAGCAATGGTGCAAGTCCCCAACAACCCCACCCCACCCTCAAGTTTTGACTCAGGAGTTTTGACGTACGAAGCACGTTCAAGTAAGCTTCTCAATTCTATAAAGCTATTAAAAGATCCCCCTCCCCAGTTTTGGGGGGTTTTAGAAAGCGCCCATGGCGACACAGTTCTGAGGCGCCTGGCGTTCAGCAGCCCGTTACAGAACTGGGCAGTTCCCTCTGGCTGCTCCTCAGCCCATCTGGCACCCCGTCACACTGCTCACACTCAAACATTGAGAACTGCTTTCCCTATGTTTAGCAGCTCTAAGTATTAACATCTTTTCGGTACAAAATAAGTCAGTCTTCCTCCTGGAAAACGGTCAAAACATTTTAATCTTAATGAGACAATCATTTTGTTCTCAGGATCCTTAATCTGTTGCATTACAAGTGTGTATCAAAGCCACTCCCTCAGAGGGCACAAAAACATGACAAAAAATCAAACTTACAGGGCTGTTAAAAATTCACACAGTCTGGAAGAAGAAAAAAAAGACCATGCTGCCAAAATTAACTCTTTCAAAAAAAAATTTCCCCCACCTTATTCCTTGGCAAGGCAGCATTCAGTTGACACTGACCACTGGAAAGGAAGCAGCTTGGACCCAGATTTCCCTCTTTTATAATGCAGTACTGAAGATCATAGAATCACAGAATGGTGTGGGTTGGAAGGGACTTTAAAGCCCATCTAGTTCCAACCCCCCTGCCATGGGCAGGGACACCTTCCACTAGACCAGGTTGCTCAAGGCCTCATCCAGCCTGGCCTGGAACACTTCCAGGGATGGGGCAGCCACAGCTTCTCTGGGCAACCTGTGCCAGTGCCTCACCACCCTCTCCATGAAGAACTTCTTCCTGATATCCAATCTAAACCTCCCCACTTTCAATTTAAACCTGTTACCCCTTGTCCTGTCACTACAGGCCCTTGTAAAAAGTCCCCTCCCAACAGAGAGAAGATGGTTCTCTGTTTCTGAGCTACCAAATTAGAGCGATGCAGGAAGTAACTGAAAACACTGACAGGAATTTTTGCCCCAAAACATTACAGTCTTCAACTCTGATCAAATAATAACGTGAACCAGAAAAAATTTTGTACACTCCATATGGAAAACAGCTAACCAACCCCCTTGAGCTCCAGTACCCTTTTCTTATCTTAATTTCCCTAAAACCTTTTGATAACCATTTGTGGGGCACTGAACTCCTGCAAACCCACATGTTAAGGCTGAACTATGCAGGCTGCTTCGTTTGAGGGAGCTGGGTGAGGAAGACAAGTCTTTGCAACGTAATAATGAACCAAAAGTTGTGTAATGAAGCCTTGTAAGTAAATGCTACCTAAAAGCGTGTGCAACGGTTCACAATCCTGAACGTTGAACATACTCCTTTTCCTTTTCAGGATAACTGCAAGTCACGAGAGCTCTCCAAGCCTGAAAATTCTGCATTACTCACTGTGAAGCATACCAGCAACTTGCACATGGAGAAAGTTACAGAAAATTATAATGATCCAACTGCATCTACTGACCTGAGAGAATACCCATAAGTGGCAAGTCTTTTAAGAACGCTCAAGATCTTTCACAAACTATTTTTTGGGGGAAAAACCCACCCAAAACACCCCAAAAACCCTAACCACAGTTCAAAATCTTTAGGATTTTTAGAGGTTCACAATCTGATCTCTGTGATCCTGTGACAGGTTCGGAAGGATTAGACCAAACACCAACCTCTAAACAGTCTTTCGAATTCTACGTAGGGATCAACCCCCTAACAGTATGAAGATGCCTAATATAGAGAACCCATTTTAACAGAGCTTAGCATCATCCCGAGAAGCTTTAAAAAAAAAAACAACAAAACACTCAAATCTCTAAATCATGTCAGCCAGCACACACAGGCACCTGAGTGACAGACAAAACTGCAGGAAAAAAAACAACAAAAAGCAAAGAAATAGAACTTTTTCAAACAAATGGAATGGTAAATCTTGTTTCTGCAACAACCTGGAATTTCTGCCCTTCAGCTGTAGCACCTTATCAGAATGGTAAGGGAGTTAGGGCAGTCACATGACACTTCAATTCGATACCACGCTGCTTAGACACCCGCGCATCCAAGAACCTGAAGCAAGCAATAAATAGGAGGGTCACCACTGTACTGGTAACAGCACCCCCCTCCCCAAAAGCCACCCAAAGCCCTGTATGTTAAATCTGGGAAGAGCCAGGCGCACACCAGAACACTGCCAACAGAGCGCCACAGCGCCTCCCTGTCTCATGGACACTACACATCGCTGACAGACCGATATCCGAAAGGCAAATCAAATCACAGGTTCCAGTGTGCAGCGTGGAAGTAAGAATAATTAACACACCTTCCAACCAAATCCATTTGGAAAGGCTATAAAGAAAAACAAAGTCACTTCAACTGAAAGGAACAGTTCTAAGTCTGCTTCAGCACAAAGAACTTCAACAGAAAATGAAGGTAATCTAAAGTAAGAACTGCTGCTTTATCTGGACTGCAGACCAGAGGGGTTTTGTTACTGAAATTCTCAAAACAAGGAGCAGGCCAAAGAAAGAGGATGCACTGCTGCTTCTGAGGTTTTCTGCCACCTCGAGCTGCCGATCACCAAACCCGTCGGCAGCACCTTTTATAACACCGCTTAGTTCTGTGCCAACCACCTGAAAGCCAGCGTTCCTCCAAGTTAACTGTTCCACCACGCACGCTTGGCGATTTTACTTCAGAATAGGTAATTTAGCATTAGTTACTACAGACTGCTACACAGATAAGCAAGTGCAAGTTAAACATGGAAAGAACAGCCGTGATTTAATGACAAGTTTTTCGCAGAGCAGTGCGTTGCCTGAACTGCCCCGGAATGGCCAGTGTTCAGTCCGACTGCTGAGCACCGCAGAACCACACCGAACTACGCGTTTTCTCACAGTGCTGTTTTTGGTAACCTCGCCGTTCCAAACCTGTCTAGCCTTCTAGACACTGTCAACATCACTGTCATTCTATACAGTTCTCCTTTCCCCATTTATAGTTATTTTAAACCAAAAAGGAACATTATTACACCTCGCATAGTCCAAATCCTCCCACTCATTAGCCTTACGTAGCCTCCCGCATCTAGTCAGTATCAAGAGTCAGATGCATTAACTTGAAAAATTTTACCTTTTCTAACAATTTTTGTTTTTCCTTTTCTCTTCCTCTTTCTTGTTTTTGAAGATGTTTCACAATAGTTACTGTTATTAGAATCTGTCTCAGATTCTGTATCAGAAGAGCGACTGCAGCTGGCAGCAGGTCCAGATTTTGACCTCTCTGCAATTCTAGGTGGCATCAAGCTATCCAAGACAAAACTTCCCCTGTTCTCTCTGTCTTCTGTTTCGGATTCTGCTGTGTCCTCTAAATCACTCAAGACCTTTGCTTTTTTTAAAGGAGCAGCAGTGAGCAGACCAGTTGCTTTTCTGCCATTCCATGTATTCGATTCAGAATCCGCTTCATCTTCAGAATTGTTCACCGCCGGCTTATTGTGCGCAGATGCTGACGCATCGGAAGCTTTCTGACTGCTCCCATCCTCCGAGTTACGGCTTTTGGAGTCCTCCTCCGAAAAGTCTAAGGCGGGACTTTTCACTTTGGGAGACAGAGAAGGGATTGTCCCCCGTAACTGTTTATGACCGTTGCTTTGCCAGTTTTTCTGTGTCGTCTGTGTGTCTGTCTCGGAATCTGAAGTTTCGTTTTCAGATTCACTAATAAACTTTCTCCGCGCAGCAGATGAACCGGGTTGAGACAGGATTTTCCTCTTGGTAACCTGCTCCTCTATTTCTTTTTCACTTTCGGACTTCAAGCCTGCATCATCCTCGGACCCCTCCAGTAACATTCGCCTGGCTGCGGCCGAGGCATTTCGGTGAGGCAGTTTTCTGTTCTTGCATCCAATGCCAATACTTTCCGAGCTTGAAACTTCTTCTTCCACGTCACTCATCAGCCTCAGCTTATTAGCAGCCACAGCGGCACTTTTGCGTGGCGTTTTTCTGTGTCTACCGGTACTACTGCTGCGGGACTCAGGTGTCACCCCTGAAGCATTCTCAGAGTCACTCCCATATAGCTTCTTCCTGACAGTTTTTCTTGTGCTCCCGTTCTCCTGAAGATGCGTTTCTGTTAAGGAAAGGAGAGATTGGCAACTTAAATATAAAAATAGCAGCTTCCTAAGTCTTGTCAAACCTGGAACAGGTTCAACCCGCAGACATGACAAAGGAAATAGAGTCCTAGTAATAGCTACGTGCTGCTGTTGTCTGTCAAGAGAAGTTTCTTAGCTATGTCCTAAATTTCAGATTAATTTTGGTTCTGAGAAAATCAGTAACTTCTTTACAAATTATTGTTTTTAATTTCCTAAAGACATAAAATGTTGCAAGACATTCCATCTCACTGGACTCTTGGTTTCTGACCTCCCCTTCTAAGTAATAAAAAAATTATTTTTAAAAGTTGGGTGTAGTATTTTGAGAGCTTCAGAACTACCACCAATCAAAAAGACAGTACCTTACATAAACAACAATTTAAAAAATACTAGTTACGTTTAGTTATATATACACACACACTTGTATTATTTTGCTGTTCACAAGAAAGCTACTCAAACCTTACCTATTTGTTTTCTCTGAGCAGCTTGATTTCGAGTTATTCTACAATTGCTGTTCTTTCTTCTACAAACACCATTGTGTAGTGGAGGTGAGACCAGAGGCAGAGAGCTTTCCTTGCTGTCTTCTGAACTACTTACAGAGGATGAAGAGGAAGTAGATGAAGACACCAAAGAACCTTCTATTTCACTTTCTGTTAAAAAAAAAAAAAAGTTGTCAATTAGAACTCTACACATAACAGTCAGTGTGCAGCTAAGAGCTGCATTCTGCTGACTCAGGAAGTCTTGAAAATTTCCTCGACATTATTTTACAATACACTATCATGCCTCAAATTGACAGCTGTACAAAACACACCGCTCCGTATTTATATGGCATTCAGTGATAAATACAGGTTGAAGAAGTTCCCCAAGTTTCAAATAAAACAGCACCGCTGTTTCCAAATAACAGAATTAAGAGAAAAGTGTTAAAAAACCCAACACAGAGTGACAGATCTCTTTTACCTGGACTTGTGTTCTAATCCTTTGAAAGAAGCTGATTTTTTTGTCAAGGTGAGGTGTAGGGGAAGAAGGAAGAGACAGGAAGGTTTCTGTGTTTTGGGGAACGTCTGTCATTTGCTCATTTTGGATGGCAATTTTTATGTAACACATACGGGTGTATAACCTGTATTTTATATAGTACCATTTATCACATGTACTACAATTTCCTCTCAAATAAGAGACATCTATTCACTACAACCACTTTCCTAGAACAGCTGCTTGAAATTAAGAAATGCTATTATTTTATTTGCTAAGAATTAAGAGCATCAAGTAACCATGTAGTTAGCAGGTCAACTTTTTCTTATTATCAATCTTGATTCAGCTTTCTTGTGAATCCTCGCATAGGAGCTGCAAAAAAAAAACCCATCCACTTGACTGCAAAACAGACATACAAGCAAGACAGCTCTGCCTCTAAGATGCAAACTGTCCTATCGATAGATAGGTGCAAGCTTGTTCATTAATACAAGCTAAGCAAAAGTACTGCATTCTATGGGATTTTAAAGCAAAAACCATAGAATCACGTAACGGTTTGGGTTGGAAGAGACCTTAAAGACCATCTAGTTCCAACCTCCCTGCCATGGGCAGGGACACCTTCCACTAGACCAGGTTGCTCAAAGCCTCATCCAGCCTGGCCTTGAACACTCCCAGGGAGGGGGCAACAAACACCCCAGTTCTGAAGGCCCACAGTGTATTCTGGTTTGCGGACACGGCTGTAGCACTTCAGAGTACAGCTTCGCCAACCACACGTGCCCCAGCCTCATCGTTATGTTTGATCCACAAATCTTTTCATAACATTCAGTCATGTTCTAAGTGTCCAAAATTCATTAATACACACAAAATTGTGTTACACAAAAACACATCACAAATATAAGTCTCAATTTAAAATAGAATTTAAAATTATGGTAATTATGAAGGAAAGGAAGCATGAGTGGGAAATTCCACTAATTGATAAATTAAATAAAACCAAGATGAAAATCCTCATCTGAAACAGATTCCATTTCTAACCTGATGATAATGCAGAACAATTTGTTAGTGTTGTGGATCTAGTTTTCCCATTCCTTTCAAAGGATGCCAGGCATGCAGAATCAGAGGATTCACCGGAGGAACTATGGTTGTAATTGCTAGCATTCATCTTATGGCTTGCGACACAGGCGGCTCTGCTTGAGGTAGGTTGAGTAAAAGAATCGTCCTGCTCAGATTCAATTTTTGCCTGAGACTTTAATGGTTTCTGCTTCAAATTTCTAGTGAAAGGGGAAAAAAGTAAAGGCAACACAGGTTGTAAAATCATGAGAAACAGTGACAATTATGTATTTTAATAATACTTCTCTCTGAAAGCTGAAGTAACTGTATGCTATAGGATTTTAGATTTATGGTAGTTAGATTTGTGAGTTAACATGCAGTGAGACAATTTTAACTTTGACTAGGATAAGCATGAAGAACTTTCATTAACATAACAGTCTACACTCCCAGTGAAGTTATAAAAGAGGAGACATTCTGTGCTTTGGGAAACAAAGAAGTTAATACAGAATGCCTTCTAGACAGCCACGTCCTCTGACTGTTTACCAGGAAACAGCAACAGCAGCCTTGATTTCCGCTGGATTCCTAGACTCCTGCTAATTGCACAGAAGCCCCCAGTCAAGTGCTGTGCATATTGATGTTACTTCACAGCGCAGAGAGTTCCAAAGACAGTGTATCTTTACAGGAACTTCACTGTCTAAAATAAGACACATGTTTGCAGACAAACTCAGTGATTGATTCTTCTTCCCTGTACACCCTGGAGTGCTACCTGCAGTCCTGACAAGTCACTTATTTTCACATTCAGAACTGCTGTTTTGTCGGTTGTTTCCTTACAGTCACAGGTTTTCAGATACTCACCAGGGTGCACAAGATGTACACGGCCTTTCTGCTAACCCCTCTCCCAAAGCTCAGTCCGGCTGAACACCAACTTGTGAACGAGCCACATACCATTCTTAACATACGGGCAGAGGTGTCATCTCAAAGGAAAATTTCTGTCTATCCTGACGTGTACTTTCTGATTTCTCTGGCAAGAAATTCAAACCCAAGTAAACCCAATAAAAGTTTAAAGCTCGTTGCCAGGTATGCCTGTATTGTAATCCAACACAGAATTTGAAAATGTAGAAGTAATCCACTGAAATTTTAAGAGAAGACAGACAAACATGGCAAAGAATTGTACTCGTGGATTATGTTTTTCTTAAAACTCTTATTCTCATCCTTTCACTGACAGAGAAGAAAGGCTTGACAGTAGAAGAAAGGTATAGGCTCAGTTTCAACAATCTACCATAGTTAGCTTTGGTAGATTGTCTCACTTCATCCCATAGGCAAATTAAGAACACAAAGTTAATCATGTCAACCAACAGTTGTGTCGAAAGCTTGTTTTCCTTCAGAAGAGAAAAGGCATCTCTAGCTACCTATAGAACGCTACAGCGAGCGAAAATTTCTATAAATTCCACAGGACTTTCTTCTGTACGTAATAAAACAGCAGCTTTGTAATTTTTGTGATATATACGGCAAACAAATCTTGGTTTCATTCATTGTTATTTCACACAGATTAAATATCAATTTCTTGGCTGAAGTATTTAAAAAGAAACAAAAGCAAAAACCCCAGCCTTTCCTACTCTTCACTCCCCCTTTGCTGTTTCACCACTAGTTTTAGACTACAAAACAGCTGCCTTTTTTGGCATGTCTTTCCTACTGCAGCAGAAGTAATTATGAGAAGTCTCACTGGAGTTAGCTAACCATTTAATAAACCAATTGTTTTCTTCTTCACAGGCTAAATATGACAGTCGATACGAATATTCGTCAGCTGTGACGTATCTCTACATCCTCATAATTTGGTTACCTGAGCGTTTTGGTAGGATGCTGCACTGAGGTTTGATTATGAAATCTTCTAGTATACCTCTGGTTCCTTCGTAGTTTTTCATTCTGTTTCTGACCATTTCTGAAATCCGAAACGATTCTTCTTATTTTCTCTTCAAATAGTGCTGATAATCTCAAGGTCATACTATAAATCTAAGTAAGGAAGTGGCTTATATTAAAAACAGAACCTTTCACCCAAGAATAACATTTCTAAATTAAAAACTGTACAGGAAAGAAATAGAAAAAGCACAGCACACAATTCTATGTAACACTAGATAAATAAATTAACATATTAAATCGTTCTATCATACTTGTCCCCACTATCTATCCAACCAGCAGCTTTATCAAAAGTACTGACAAACAAGCTAATTTCAAAATAATACTCATTAAGACAAGCATAAACCCCCCGGTATGAACAGTTACCTTTGACTTTTTGTTTGGAGTATAAGATTTTGCATTACTAAATATTAGTCTTATATCTTTGCACAGTTCCATGGGAGTGTCATAATTTCCAGCTTCCAGAGTTTCTTTCACTGTACCAAAGTCCATTGGAGTGTCTATAATATGTCTGTAATCCTAGATAAAACACAAAAAAGAGATTCTGTGAAGGTATGAAGGAAAAGCAACACTTCTGAATTTTATTCTTACAGTTTAAGGGTGGCTAAAACGACCACAGATTATCTTCACCATCAGCTGTACCATAGCAGGTGACAATGCTTTGCTGAGACTAGTTGATTTAAAGTCTCTACTATGTTATCCCATACAAACTCTTACGCATTTTCAAGGTTGTCTTCCGAATTTCTGAAGGATCGTGAGTTGATACAATGTCATACGTTTGCACATGCAGATTTCCAGCTTCAATTCTCCTGAGTTTCCTCAGTAAAAACTTCCCAGTAACAGTAACATGCAAGCTCTTTTATTGTTAATCAAAATGGGAAACGACACTGCTTTAAATCACCCTGTAATCCTTTCCTGATGCATTTACAAAAAAAAAAAAAAAGGCAAGCCCAAGAAGCCCACCCCAAATCACAACAGCTCTATCTTTTTCTCCTGTTAGCAAGTTTTAGAGAACCTCAAGATGTTTCTAAAACCAGAAGCCAGACCAAAACTCAAGATGTGAAGTCCATAGGAAAACAGCTGCATGCTTGTTAGAAGGTTTTTTCCATCAAATTTTGCTGGGTTTTTAGACAAAAACAGATAAGATTTAGCAAGAATACCATGAAAAACCCAAGGAAGAAATCAAATTCACAGCTCAGGCTCAGCCAACAGGTTTTGTATATTGTACCTCAAGAAACTAGTTTTAATTAAGAACGTACAGACTTACCTATATGGAACAGGAAGAAAGGAAAAGAAAAAAAAAAAGAAAAAAAAAGAAAAAAAAAGGACTGCGTGGTGTCAAACCATATTAAGGAACGGGGATATCTGTAGACACCATGACTGTTCCACAACTGTTTCGTGTTCTGTGTCAGTATTTGGATGGATGCTATCTTGATGCAGCAGAGCATACAGCTCATCATTCTAGGCACAGAGCACAGCAAATTCCTTTCAAGGGTTTGGAAGTAAAGCCATAAAGAGAAAAAGCTCCAAGTACTTCTTACAAAATGCTAACAGGGGGGAAAAAATCAAACAGACCCAAAATCAAATAATACTTGTATCTTCCAAAGTTAGTAAGAACAACTTACAGGATATTGATCCAAATCAACCGGCTGCCTGAAAGGTTCAGAATCTTCACACTGGAAAATTAAATTCACCAGTTCCATACACTGCTTCTTCCAACAGTTTTCATCATAGCCGTTTTTCATGTTTTTTCCTTTTTTTAAGCCCCGTCCCTGGGGAAAAAAGTGACAAAAAAGTGACAAAAAAGTACGGAAATACAGCAAGCAAAACTAAGCCTGATAACCTGTTTGGAATTATTTCTGTAGCAGAAAAATGCACTTCCACCATTTATAACAAAAAGGGCAGCATATTACTAGCAAATTTTTTCCTAACCTTTATTAATAACTCTGACAAATTATACAATTTTCTTTTACTATCTTTCAAGGGTTTTTTTATACTAAATAAGGCATACAAAAATATACCTTCTGATACCAAATTATTCTCAAAAGATTTAAATAACCTCCACCACTCAAAATATTTTTTTTTCCAAGCATTTCAGTTGAATAATGCTTTTATTTCAGTATCATACGGATAACTGAAAACTCTTACACTGAACAGCACTGGTATCAAACCCCTAAGCAAGATTTTCCTAGACAACAATACAGAATGAGTACAGAAGCTTTAGAACAGCAAAGACCTATTTAAGCAAAGCTTTTACTTCCTTAATACAACTGGAAAAACCTCTGTTCTATGACTGTCATAAAACCAAGCATCACTTCCACAGAATTTCAATACAGTCTTATAACCAATTTTTCCTGCCAGTCCTGATTTGGGTATATATGGCAAAGATTAGCCAACTCACTTTTCTTCTTCTATATGATGTTCTCGGAAGACATTTTTCATTATCCTGCACAAAATAAAAACAATAATCTTAAAAATTATGTAAGAAAAAATAGGTAGTGGGTGCTCAAAGTGTCATTAGGTTTGATACTGTGGTAAAAATAGATTTTTAAGCTAATTCCTCTCAACAAGACATAAGATGAGCAAATAAAAAAGTATAATACAGCATTTGCGAGACTTGGAAAGCAAGATCTAGATACCACCGCTGATGATACCCCACTCCCAACTCCCAACTCTTCCCTTAAAGCACAGAAAAACCCACCACCAGAAATTGCAACGAG
The DNA here is from genome assembly GCF_000690775.1 of Eurypyga helias. Classification (NCBI taxonomy): domain Eukaryota; kingdom Metazoa; phylum Chordata; class Aves; order Eurypygiformes; family Eurypygidae; genus Eurypyga; species Eurypyga helias. Next base: position 19,243 of record NW_010229004.1, read on the forward strand.
AAGACACTCATCAGCTTTGAAACTCAGTGACTGAAGATTGCCAGTAATTCAGTTCACTGAAACATAAAACTTGCTGGTTTTCGCTTGTCCAGAGTTTAGGAAAAGACATCTTGTGATCAAGTCATTTGGCAAACAGAAATACCTTACAATGTTGAAATACTAAGGTGATCCTGGAGCAGCAAGATAAAGAAGTAAACCAAATCCGTGTAATTTCTTCCCTACATATTAACTTCCAAGGTAGAGCAGCTACTTCGCAAATTTACGAAATCTTGTTAGTAAATGCCAAATTAGAAATCAAAATGTGAAAAAAGCATCAATTTGGGGTACACTATTAAGAAACATACAGCACTGCAGATAGCATTCACTGTGTAACAACAGTGCATATCCACCTCTATCAGATTTAAGATGAATGTGCTTTATTAAATTTTCAGTGAGGTATGCAAATCAGTTTCTCAGAGAAACTGAGAGCCTATACAACTTGTGAACTTTTAGCATTTATGACTAGCTGAATAACAGTTTTGACCTTAGAAATAACCAGATACATATAATTAAAAATACAATGGAAGACAGTTACTCACGTACTCCTGAAATATTTACATTACATTACTGCACATTAACATGCTTCAGACATGCAATGCCCCTCACAAAACATGGAAGAGCTGTTCCAGTTGATGGCACACATTCACAGTACAAAACACGTATTTGTTACACCTAATGAATATTGACAGCCAAAAATTATTTTAACAAAGCATCTCCTCCCATCACTCCCACGTTCATAATATATTAGCTATGTAAATGTATAAATATACACAAGCATCTTTATAAAAACAATTGAGCAATTTTACCCAAAATATTTGCAGGCTGGTGGTATGTTCTGACCATTATACATTGCTGGAATTATCCACACAAAAAAGCTTACCAGATCAGCATCAAGACAATCTGGTTCATCATCCGTTGTGCTACATAGTTCAAAAATGTTTGTACAGTCCTGATCACTGTAATGCAATTAAATCTGTTACTGGAATGGCAAAAGCTTAGCTATCATTCCCTAGGATTAAACCCATCCACAACCAAAAGCTACAAACAAACTGGAAGACAGTAACTAAGCATTAAACAAAATATAAAAAAATCACAAGATGGTAATATTAACAAAGCAACGTTACATCTGAAAAACTGCTATACTGTGCGTTTCGGAAGAAGCGAGGGGACAAGGATGAAATCAGCATTAGGGATTTGAGAGGCGCCTGACGCCTGACCCACCTGCAGGAAGACTGCCCAAGCTCGCTTCTTTCAAAAATAAACCCCTCCACTGAACTAAGTCAGGCAAGCTGCAACAGCAACTTCTGCACATGTGCTAGACAGCACAGAACTTACTTTATGGGTTGAGCTACTTTCACCTCAAACGACATTTTCATACTGTAAATATCGTTGAATGCTACTGAGGGGAAAAGTTAAAATGTCTCTAAGCTGAACATCTAAGTATTTCCCCAGTTAATACTCAAAAAGAATTATGCAACTGTACTGCAGTGCACTGAAAAATAGTAAGAAATCGAAACAATATCCTTTTGTTGTGAATCCCAAGATGCTTATACTCTCCCACCATTTAAGAGCATGACTATTCAAGCACTATTTAGATTAAAATGCTACTTACTTGATAAACTTTAAGAGCTGGGTAGTGATCTTTTTTGCAGCTCTAGCAATAGCACTCCCGGGTTCATTGAAGGTCCTAGCATTGCTTTCAATGTACCTTACTTCCCAAACCAACGCAGAGATTCTCCTTAAAATCAAAAAAAAAAAAGCACCATTAATACTAAGCTGAAAAGCTTAAACACTGAAAAAATTCTCATCTTAGTAAGTTTCTGTCCACATTAGATTAGACAGACACCCCTCAGTTTGGAGGGGTCTCAAACTTTTCATTCACATGGAAAACTGAAGCATGTGTGTACGTATTACACACACGCAGACTCACGCTCACTCAAGGAACAAACCCAACAATCCGCGTCTTTGCTCACTCATTTTCCAACTCATTATTGATAATTCACCTTCAGAGAGTTTGTGAAATTCTAACACACTCTGGTTTCACTCTTAACAATTCAGTTAATACAACTAGCCAAGAAAGCACTAGCACTTGTTACCACTAAAACATAAAGAATCACTGAAATAACACCAAGGCTTGTGGATTCCTTGGATTCTTTAAAGACACATGCATTTTTAAACAAAGCTTACATTTGACCTTATTCAAAAAGGAGGAGAAAAAAGGACTATTTAATCACCACTCTAAATTATGATGTTTATTCTGGGAACATCGAAGTTGCTCGTCACAAAGCCCTGTCAAACAGAACACAACAGCTGTGCCTAAGGTCTTTTCCGACCAGAACAATCCAATGATTCCATGATTCTAAGCTGTGCAGTATTTTAGTAATTCTTACCTAATAAACGTAAGGCACAAGCAATTAAAAAAAAAAAAAAAAGAGTGACAAGAAGCTTAGTCTAATTATATTTTTAAACACATCTCAGCTATAACGTTCTTTTCCGTCTTCCCTCAAACATCTACCTTTGAGGCCAAGTGACCAGCCAAAGCCATGCTCTCACTAAGGAGACCGGTTTGTAGAAACTGCTACAAATTAAAATTGTAACTTGATAGAAATGAGCTAGCACAACTATGTAATTTCATTTTAATAATTTGTTTTTCCATTTCCTTGTAACTGTGAAGGAGACACCTCAAGTCTGCAGCTCTTTACCTACAGAATTTCAAACTATTTCCCAAGACATTATTTTAGTAAGAGGAAAACCACTATTAGTGTCTCTTCACTGTATTTACAGACACACTGAATGCAAGTCCAGGTGAAGAAGACAAGAGCTATGGCCACCCAGCACGTCCTGCACATCAGAACTTTATCATTACTACAGCTCAGCCTCTTCCTCTACCCTAAGTTTTCATCGTTTAAAATGCTGGTGGTAATATTTAACATCTCACCTCTGTGTTTTAAGTCAACTTCTGAAAGTTGTAAGTACTGAAGAGATTAACCCCCTTCAAGTTCAAGGTAACTAAAGTGCAGCACTTCAAAATCTGAATTAAGCCTTCAGTACTGAAGTAACTTAATTTCTTTTTAATATTTACTAATCTCAAATATCAAATTTCTCAAAGAATGTCAGTGTTTCTCCTAATTCCAAAAACAGTATCATAGGCTGAAATCAATTTCCTTAAGAACAAAGAAACAATAAAAACTAAAATAATGTTGCAGTTATCCAGCATCAGAGCCCTGCTCCAAGACACCAGTAATGCCGCATTCAGATACCGGACTACTGGTTTTCAGAATGTTTGTAAAAAGAGTACTTGCTCTTCTCACTAAAAAAAAAAAAAAAGGTTAGACGATCTCATAAGGGACAAACTCAAGGCCACATTCTCCCCCGTTTCTACTGCTAGTACTAACCTGTAAAACCGGTTAACCAGTCTTGTCCGAATAGTGTTCAGGTCTGTTGGATAAGCGATCACCGTACAGTACTTGGGATATGTACACAGGTCGACTGGACCAGCAAAAGCTGCTGAAATGTCTGTCAAGAAACAGCAAGGCCAATTACACTATTTCAAGGCCTGTATGCATCTGACAATTGAGCCAGGTGTTCAATTGCTACATGTAATCATCCTTGATAAAACCAATTCTGTAGAATAAATGTAAAAATCTCACTACAAACACGAAGAACTGCACATAAAAATATATGAACATTTACAGTACGTTGTCATAAGGAATTTTTAAAGGATGCCACAGATATTTCAGGGATCTGTTTATAAACGTGTTAGGAGAAAACTACCTAAAGTTTAGATGACATGCTCACCAAGAGTCAGCAGCTGATCAATACCACTGATAATCCGTTCACATGCTTCATCACGAGATCTCATCCCCCATTCCCCTTCTTCAGGTTTGTACAGTAGCTTCTCCACCTCTTCAAAAGTCACAGAAACACTAGCTCCTAATTCTTCAGGCTGATCCACTGGGGAATGACAGCAAATAGGAAAGGGTAAGCAGCAAGAACACGAAACGACGAGATAAACTGTTAAGTACTCATGCTTATTAAATACTCATATTCTCATAACTGACAAAAAAAATCTTGACAAAGTGGTATTTGATGCTACGACTACAGAGAAAAGTACACCAAATGCATACAACAGCAAAGATATCCTTTATTTATTTCCGGAAGGCTCTTTCTTCTCTCCACCTATGTTCTAGACTTGAGAGGACAAACTCAGAAGTGTTGATTATATGCTTTTGTTTCAAATGCACTCCCTAAATTTCACAGGATGGTAACTTAGTTTAATGAGTCAATTTGCACCCCCTCCCTTGAAACATGTGCAGGATAGCCCACGTGCTTTGTGACATCATTCCTGACATTAACAACCGTGACCTTTTGAACATTTCTGAAAGTATCTGTTTTTGAACATGGCAGATTGTTTCAAAGCAACAAGAACTAGCAGAAATACAGAGCTCTGATGTATGCTTCTGTGGATAGAGTCATGCTTCCAAAGACTAATGCAACCTGGCCAGTGCAGAACGACTGAGTCAATCATGTATCAGCCCTAGTTATTTTTCCTCTTCCACTCCACAGACTGTCTTTAGTACAACTGCAATTTCTGCATTTTCACTGTTTTTGAAAAGCTAAGTTCCTCATTTCATTTGAGCACCTGAAAAGGAACAAGCGTGTGTGGAGGTTTCTGATCAGACACTGGGTAGGCGAGATCACTTCTCTGTACTGACTAGGGCAACTGCAATTAGCAGATAAATCATTTTGTATTAGCAGATAAATTCAACAGTACAAAGCATGTAGGCTTACAGCTAGAAACTAACGGTAAGAACTTCCATTATCATCCAAGAGTCTGTCCATTAAAAAAAGAAAGCAAGACAGAGGGTAGGGTCCCTGTCAGTGTTACGATGACTGTAATCCATGGATATGCTGCAGCTACATCTACTGTAGAGAAAAAAAAAAACACTCAAACTTTAGATGAGGAACTGCTTTGTTGAGGATTTTCTGCAGGACTATGGTCATCTAGACTCTGTGAACTTGAGCAACCCTGGCGTTGGCCTAGAGCAAACACGGCACTACGGGGCCTAGAATAGAATGAACAATGCATAAAAGAGAAGAAACAACGTTACAGCAAGAAGATCTGAAGGTCTTGGGAATGAAGACCTGTGAACAATCCCAAGCTCACAAAACCGCTGCACCTGACCAAGCAGAAACTGCAAGTTGCTACATGAACAAAGCTTGCTTTGAGCAAATAATCTTAGCTAGGAACCAATCATAATCGATCACACACGCACCGGGCATTTAACAAGTGTATAAAAAGGCTCACGTAGGTCATATTGATCATGGCGTGAAGTCCGTTATTACATCCCTCGCAACACTGCTTCAAGAAACAAATGCATAAAATAGGAAGACGTGCTAAGAAGAGCTGATGGGACAGAGCTGTCTCACTTATGATCCTTCTAACTCATCTTCAAGCTGAAACAAATTCTGCAACCAAACCTTCTGAAGGTAACGCTAAGAGGAAGCGGCAAGTAATGCTGCTACGCTTCCACAGGGTTGTGTCGAGAACTCAGATGGTATCTGGCACTCCAGCACATAAGCACTTGAGGGATTTTCTCCTGCAGGAGTGACAACTAAAGCAGAATGACAGACTAAACCAAGCAAAACTCTGCCCTTCTCAACAGGCACATACAGATCTCTGCTTTGTGTTCTCTGCAGCACCCTGGTACACATGACATACAAGACCTGTCCTAACTCCCGGCACGGCCATACTCTTAATGTGGCAAAGTAACAACTTACTAGATCAAAGAAAAGTTACAATTTGCCTCTGATATAGTCAGTAAATGACGACTTAGATGCATAATACTACCTGGATTTAAATTAGGGTCTACAGGATGTCTCTGTCATTGCACTGCCAGTGTAGCGATCTCAAGAGTTCTAGTTACTTTATGCTCTCAAACTTCAGTTGTTGAGAACACTACTCCTTACATTTCAGTGCAGAGGAGGAAGAAGCGATAACTAATACACTGATATAAACAGCAACTTAAACCACAGTGTACACCATTCAGAAGAAATTGATACAATTTGTCCTGTTAACAAAATCAGGCTTGTGAGCCTCTAACAGTAGCAGGGCTGTCTCTCAGAGACACATGGGGAAGCATTAACCAGTTCACAACGAGTAAGAAAAATTTCTCTGTGTGGAGACAGATGTTGGTAATGAGAAAATTGAATATTTCGATTAAATCTGAAATCCTGCTGATTACTTGTTTTCTATAAACTAATAACGATTTCAATTTCACATTTTGATTTCGGTCTGTTTTGCAGCATTTGTCATCACAAGATAGGACTGAAGCAGCCAGCTAACACTTCAAAGGTTAGACAAGTCAGGTGGCTACTGAGAACATCCACCTGTGTGCAATACACTCGTATTTAATTTAGTGCAAGCCTTTCTGATGTCTGGGAAACAAGCTAACTCCTAGCAAAGGTTATTAAGAAAATTGCTATCTTTTGGACAGCTTATTTAGTAACTACACTTACAGTATTCCACAAACTTTTCTCCCTCCACCAAGTTGGTACTGACAGGCACCAGAAAACTGAATTGAGTAAGACAAACCAAGAATCCAAATGTTTCATTTACAGTTAATTCGGATTTGACCAGCAACCTTTACAAACTGCTGGCTTTACACTGTAGGCAGTATGCATTTCCTGACTGGAAATCATTTCATTCATATTCTTCCCCCACCCCCTTACACTATAATGTATTACAACAAGCTAGTTTGAAACTTGCTATGTTTATGAAACGTGACACTGGGAAGTAGCAGGTTTTGGTGTGTAAGCCAGAGCTATATATTTAAAGCATTTCCTTCAAAATTGCTCTGGAAGATGCAAAGGGAAAACACACAGGTATATTCAAGCTATTTCATTGAATCTGAAGTAAAACTGTCTTTAAGAACTTCCTTGTTTCAACACACAATACCACCCTGCTGACATTCCCTATAATTTAATTTTACCATATCAGCTCCACCTGTTAAGCAGACACACACAATGGACACTGTACTTGAATGGCTCAGTGGCAAGAGTCACAAGACAGACTTTCATGAAGACTCACTTTCATGAAGTGAGTTTCTACCTACCGTTATCAGGAACTGGTTCCATGTCCCACGGGCTAAGCCTTTCGACTTCACCGTTGTCCCATCTGATTCACCAAGTTAAAAAAAAAAAGTTATCTTGACTCAGAAGTATACCCCCCAAGCATATTTAAATCACTGCTATTTTTAGGTATTAAGAAAATATGCATGTTTATATGGTATATGAACAAAAGCATTAGCTAGCAATCAGCTGTCACCAGTGCAAAAAGGAAACAGACTTCATAATATATTTAAAATTAGAATTGTGTTCCTGATTTTGGCTGTATGCAACTTACCCAATATAAAAATCAGTTTTACAAAGCCTCTATATCGAGAAGTTGCAGAAGAAAAATAAGCCATACACTTGGAAAAAATGAAATAACAACATCAAGTGGAAGGTAAGAGAAAAAATACACAGAAGAGAGGATTTTGTTTGCTAACCATGACAGTAGTTATGCAAGTCTGGGGAATGTTTCAGAGAAATGAAGAACAGTAAGTGAAGTATCTGTTATATTAACATTTCATTTTGTAAGTCATAGTGCATTAAGACAAAGAAAAGTGTAAGTACAAAATGAAGAAACTAACGTTAAGTAAGGATGAAGGGGAAGCAGAAGCGAACACGGTTGACACTGAGAGTTTATCTGCATAGTCCCTCTGATACTATCTTGTTACCAGCTTGACTTGGATGTTCTGACCTTTCCTGTATGAGCAGGTGGGTTTTTTCCCTACCTCTAATATTCTTGATTTGCTCAATTTTCCACGTGCACTTGATATTATATGCCTTCACCTAGGCAGTATTATCTTCTGACAAGTACTCTGGTCAGAGTGGTTTGTCTGTTACAGGTAACAAGGTTACATTATCTGCCATTTATCTAGCTAAATGTCACCCAAAGAGGAAATCAAAAGGTGAAATTGCAAGTGGGATCTACACAATAGGGAATACAGCAGAATATCACTGAGCAGTGAAGAGATTCAAGTTCTGTCTTCACATTCATGCGTCAAGCATGAAGACAGCAACATTTGGAAACATCCTCTAGAGGAGTCTCAAGTGACAGCATGACATCACCTTACATCTGTACTTGCTCCCATGGGCTATAATGTGAAAGAAGGAGAATCTGAAGCATAAGGATCACTGTGTCAACAACAAGAGAAGAGATTCAGCATGCCCTATCCAAAACCAATTATCGATGAAGAAAAATAATTAACACACATAGGAAATTGCATTGCTTGTTTCGTGGAAGAGTTTCAGCAGCAGTCATTACAGAAAATGATTCACAAGTGTGGAACTAGTCTGTAACTTCCTTTACCATACTGCCATTCACTGAGAAGTTGCCACAAGTTATGGCATATCCATGCTGTGCTAAATTAGCAACTTAAAATCATCAAGAAGTGATGATGCACCCAGTAAAACCATGTGAACAGTTTATACCTCTCATACCAATAAACCAGCTACGGAAGAGGCAACCCACACCACTGACATTAGACGGGTCAAATCCTTTTATACTTACTTAACACTGTAACACTGAAAGTGACTATCCGGATACTGAGGCTGATACGGTTCTTGACCCAACACTGTCCCAAACCACCACGCATCATCAATAATGGATCGGAACCTATCAGCTAGAGCAAAAAAAAAGTCTGCTCAGACATTCTGCTAAGAAAAGTCACTTAACCATGCTTCTGCATGCAATTAAAAAAACCTTTGATCAATCAGTGTATTTCAGTTTGAAGTTCTAAACCCACTGATATTCAGTGAAAGATGAGACAACTTATTATACCGGAAAATACAAGGGCTAAAACATAAATAAGTTTGCCCCTTAGCCATAAGAAAAGGGAACACTAGTGTCTCCACATATGTTTGAAGACTGTATCTTCACTCTACGGTGATCCCTCCAAAATACTTAGTACAGCAGTTAGTAGGTCAGATTTCTAATGGGCAAAGAGACCTTGCCTACCAGCCAGCTCTCTGAAGTTACAAGCAGCGCCTACCATGCTCAGCAACTACCAAGGGCAGATTTTTGATTTCAAAAGTGTTTCATCAAATACGTACAAGCTTGCCAGTTCCTTTGCCGTGCTTCATCGTAGAACTGACGTAATATAAGGAAGTCGATTACATCTGGCATGTCATGGTATCTAGATTTAAAAAAAAAAAAAAAAAAAGAGCCCTTTCACATGTCTGCCTTAGGGCTTTAGGGACAAGTTTAAAAACCCCTGTAGTTTTAAGTACTTTTCAGAAAAATAGAGACACATGTACCTGATGGAAAATGATTTGTCTGTATGTTTTCCAGTGGCATGATCTATAAAGGCAAGCTTGAGGCAACACAATGTGGGAGGACCAACTTCATATCTAATTCCAACAATTTTTACCAATTCTTGATCCTACAAGTAAGAGCAGTTTCAGTGTTACATCCTGGACTATGCACAGACCTATTAATTTAACATTAGTTAACAAAGCACATGAATTCTGCCCACACCCAAAAATACTGAGATTTCAACAGAAGACAGTCTTCCAGATTGGCAATTTTAACACAGCTGTTTATATCTGGACTTTAGAGTTACCCGTGGGAAGATACTCTGGGAACTGAAGACACTTTCTCCTATTATTTCAATAGGGAAACCTCACAGATGGATGTTTTGCAAATAGTGCAATACAACTCTTCATTCACAGGCTGCTGGTACTGAACCCGCAGTATCTCCAATGCAGACCTACCCTAAGGACAACTTTTCTCCAAGGCTCCTTGTGTGGATTCAGTTCATAAATGTTATTTCTTCTAACTGCTTCAATGTAAGCTTCATGTCCTTGTCGGAAATATATTACCTAAAAAACAGCCACCAAAAAACCCCCAAAACAATCAGTAAGTGCTGTCCTGTATTTAGTAGCTACAATAATGTCAGTTAACACAAGCAATTAAAGATTTTAATCAATATTCCTACCTCATCGCCCATTTGAGGAACAAAAGGGGATCTTCGAAGAGCTGTGTCCGTTATCCACACGGGAGGATGCCAATCGTAGGACAACTCCAAGTTAGCTGGTTGTGTTGGAGCATTAGCCTTCACGTTTGTTAGAATGCAAAATTAGACATAATGGACATATCGTTACATGACATCAAAACAACTCATTCCATTTTAATTTGTCAGAGAAAAGCTTAGCTTTTAAAAGACTAATGTACATTTCCAAAATGTATTAGCAAAAGGTTCCTCCAAGGCATTGCTTAAGTTGTAACTCTATGCGCAGTAGTAGTACTGAGCATTCCTTTCCTATATGAAGAATCGAATGAGCAAAATTACTGTGATGCAAGGCTTAATAGAAACGAAGTCTTATCATTCAGATGGCAGGCTCAGTGCCCAATTGGGGGAAGGAAAAAAAAAAAAATATCTATCAAGCTGCAAGAAACTACTTGAAGATGAAAAGTTACGAGAGACACCACACAGTAAACACCCATATTTAAACAGTTCAAAAAGTATCATTTTGAGAATACTTGGAAGAAACTGAAAAGCTGGAAAGAAAAATATACCAACATTACCCCGAGCATTAAAACCCCGTTTGTTCTTTTATGGTAGAAAACAGCAAATAATAGCTATCCTAACTTAAAGATAATTATTTAAATTAACTTTCAAGTTTTGGTAACTTAAAAAGGTGTAATTATTGTAACTTACAAAAAAATTCAACTCAAGTATAAATGACCACTATAAATTATTGACTATAGCCCCTAGGTTTTCAAAAAGATACATTACTTAAAGCCAGACAGTTTAACTGGGCTTTAGTCTAATATTCTGTACAATTTTAACAATCACATTTGAGAACACTTTTTATTTGAAAAATGAAAATTACTTCGCTTGGAATGCAGATTCTTCCCCACGAATCAGCAAATGACAATTAATTTGATTGGTCTCAAATTAATTAAGGGTACACTGTATATAAAGAGACCAATATCCTTGTTCAATGGCAGCTACAACTACTTGCAACAGTTTCTAGTGAAGTCTAAAAAGCTACGAGAGAAATTTATTGAAGAGTGAGTGTATACCTCCTCCTGCTTTTTTGGTTTGGGCTTTTTTCTTCTTTTTCTTCTTCTTCTCTTTGGAGGAGATGACTTCTCTGCTAATACTTCATCTTCTGAGGTACTGCAATATCTGATAGCTTTCCGTCGAGAAGTCCGTACGGGAGGTTGTAGGTTAATCCCTGCATCAGCAATCCAGTCAGAGTACCTACTTGAGGAATCACTGTCCACAGTGGATGGGGTCAGGGAAAATACAAGCAGAGAACCAAGCTGTCAGTATTTCAGAACACTAAATTCTCTTAGACAAGTACCTGCAGACAGAGCTTGCCATTGAAAGCACTATTATAAAAGAATCAAAATTACTTTGACCTGGTGTAACAATTACTTCACTTAATGTTTAACATCGTTTTCTGGCAACACATTAATTCAAGGCATGTTTTTTAAAAAAATCAAGTCTGGTGAATTAAAAAAAAAAAAAATCAGCAATTTTATTCAAGAAAGTTGTGCAATGAAATTCTGGACTAGTTATGAGCCCTCCCTAAAGAACACACTAGCTAAACACCACTTAAATTCTTTTAAGACAGTTATACAAATCTCTCACCAACGCGTTTGCTTTTTTTTTTATATATATCCATCTCTATATTTTTTAGTTCTACTACTATAGAGTCCTAGAAAGATGTAGAAAAGCCATAGCAAAGTGATTAGAAAGTTGTCTCTAACTTCAGTTCTAAATAAAACTATAACCTTATCAAAATTAAGATTTATTTTTCCACCAAACATTTTGTAAGAGGAAGACACCGACTATTGTTGCATTCTTAAAAAAAAAAAATCCTCAAAACAAACAAAATCCCCACCCCTCCAAAACCAAAACAGAACAAAACACGCTATCACACAAAACTTTCCAGACTCTCTTTTCTCCTTGTCATCTAGCAAAAAGGCAAAATGACTTGAACGTACATGAGGAGACAAACTTTTTGGTGAAATGGAACCCTAAATACAAAAGCAATGTGTCAGTGTAGTACTCTACAAAATACTGTCACACACCAAGCACAGTAGAACTTCCATACAAGTTTTACTTGAATTTTGGCAAGTTAAAACTCATTACAGTAAAAGCTGGGATTTGTTTGTTTGCTTTTACCTAGAACTATTACTGTTGCTTTTCTTGTCACTTCTCCACTCTTCCTCTTCATCGGATGAGCCGGAGCCTTCACTTTCCTCGGCTTCCTGAATTTAAAAATATGAAGATTCAATCCAAAACTTTCTCACAGCATCTATTTTAAGAGTTTGAAGCATATACCACATTCTCCATTCATGTCTGCATATTATCAAGTTAAGAAGAAATCTGGTAAAAAGAGTTGTTAAAATACAAATGAAAGTAGCTCTTCTTTGTAACCGATTTCAGTTTACCCTATTAACCTCAGGAGCTCATTAACTGTATACTCACTCACATTTTATTAGCCCCATTGGCTACAGCAGGTGGATCTCTTCACAAAGCAACACTTCTATCCCCCTACCGTATGACAGTTCTATTTTTTTCTAGTCTAAGAATAGACCCACATCATTTATCAGAACAAAGTGGCTGGCAATTTTGATTCCTTCAAATTCCAGACTCATGATGCTGTAATTAGGTCACCTAAAGCACACAACAATACCCAGCCCTAACATCACTTCTCCAAAAATATTTAAGTGTATATCGTATTTACAGGACAGTGTGCTTAATTCTACTTGCACTGTGTGCTTTGAATTTGCCTGCTGCCTGTCAACTCCCCTTCCATCCTATTCCCAAAATAAGGAAAACCTGAATTTTTGAAGCCGTAACAATGCTTTATCAAGAATCTTCAAAATTTCTGGTTTTAGGCGTGTGCACAAATCTGTAAGGTTTTCACAGCAAAACACATCTAAAAATCGATCTTAAAAGCCAACCTCAGTGCTGTACAGCAGTTTTGTGCCTTGGGCTGTGGGTTTGGTTTAGAAGATTCTCAGAAAAATAGTTCAGCCATTTACAAAATGACCGGAAAGACTGCCACTGGTAAAGCAACAGGTAACTAGGTTTGAGAAGCGCTAACAACGGTGATGCTTACAGAAAATCCCTGGTAAAAGAGGGTTTTTGCGTTTGCTTGTTATTTTCAAGAGAGAAAAGGCACATTTACGTGAAACTTCACTTACGGAGGAACTCAAGTTCAAAATACCCAGAAGAGAACTTACCTGCTCTATCAAGCCAAAGCAATTCTCTCTTTCCTCATCAGAAGACTCCAGCTGTTCAATGTTATTCCGTGTCCGGTAATTGGGATATTTCCGTCTATGCAGTCTACGCTTCGATTGTATTAATGAAGACTCAGAGTCACTCTAATGTATGTAGGAAATGAAAAAAAGAAGTTACATAACAGGTATATATGGCAAACTCATGGGAGTGAAAAGGTGGCTAAAAGCACTGAGGAATGTCAAAAATGAAGCAGCCTTATCACAGCCTGATCACATCAAAACTCCTTTCCACAAGAAATAATTCTCCTGTAAGCCAATAGTTTTAAATTTGCTGTTCCCAATTTAAGATTTAGTAGCTGTTCTAAGAAATTGCTCTTAACTGTGACAGATCCATTCGCATTACCCGATAAATCCATTTCCAGAATCAAGACCCTAACAGCCTACAACATGTAATTCTGAGCGGACCAGAAATCCTCAACTCCCCCCAGCTAAGGGGACCACGCAGTGGAATTCCTGGGTTAAATTGTTTTGTACTGCAAGACACAGCGAATCAGACCACTTTCTTATAAAAGCAATATAATAACCAGATTTTCCTTCTTACTGATCTCTTCCAAAAAACAGATAACGCAAAAAATCATTCAAAATGGTGCAAGTCTGAAAAAGTTGCCCCATACACAGAATCTTGCCATCTAAAGTAAAACAAGGGAACAGCAACATGGCCTGTACTTCCGCAAACACAAGACCTTGAACATTTCCATTTACACCTCAGTGCTTTAGCACCGACCTGCACAACAGCCTTTCAAACGTTTAACTGCAGTAAAACCAGACTGACCTGAAATCAAGCCTGCCGTTAACAATTACTACCAAATACCTTAGATGGAAGGAGACAAGACTGCAAGAAAAAAAATAATTCTAGGTATTCATAAAAATCAAACCTTGTCCTGCAATAAGTGGATGCTGAATCAGCAGCTCTGAAGACCACACCTTCAGAAATGCCTGCTTTCGTTTTTTTAAACCGTGACTTGTCCCTGGGCACAGAATGCCCATGTTCCTAGAAGCTGCTACGTACCTTTTCCAGTGACTCAAATGACTTTTTCTTCTCTGTTGCATAAAGATTCCTTTCTTCTTCTCCTTTTGCAATTCGATATTCTTTCTGCTTCCTACAAGAAAGTAATGAAAATCTAATTCTACATCTGTTTGACAATGCTGAAAAGTTAGATCCTTTAAAGAGAATGGATTGTTAAAAAACCTTAACACCTAATTCCATTACACTATTAATTTCAGATGTTGTTATTCTTCAAACACCTACAACGTATGCCTTCTCATTTCCAGATAAAGATGACGGATATTAAGCCTTCCTCATAAGTATCAGAATGTAAAACTTTTTCAAGCCCATTTTTAACCTACAGTTTTCCCTTTGCAATCATTGTACCTCCCAACACTGGGGAAGATTTTTAAAAACTTCAGAGACGTGGCAGCACACATGGCTGTACCACTAGTAAGAAATAGTTAGCTGTCAATATTAATTTCCCTTTCACAGATCTATACTGATACTACTTTTGAGAGCAGCTGTCTGTTTTAGCATTTCAAGTGTTCAGTGCTGCTTCTGGTCACAGAACGTCACCCCCCCCCAGTCTCAAAGGCACACTCTCTCTGAAATTTTTCATGTAAATGAAATTAATTTATATCCCTTTATTTTGGAAAAAGCAAGAATATAGGTAACCTACCTGTCATTTAAGATTTAAAATACTCAAATACAGAAAAGTCATTCTCTATTAAATTAGAGAAACTTCCACTTATTTTTGTCGAATTCACTGAAGTCCATTACAAGTTTTTAAGTTAATGAATTAAAAGTTTTTAAGCACATCTGACTGTAACACTGAAATACATCAATTTGTACCACCTATCCCCTTTTAGATTAGGTCTGACAGCACTAGATTTAGCAAAAACATAGTGAGTTCTCTCCAGAGGCGTCTGCAGCCCAGTAAGCTGCCTACAGACCTAAGTAAGCTCGGTGGTATTTCTGGTACAACCACTCTCCGTCTCCAAGCCTGAAGGTCTCGCTCAGTGGCCATCTGACTTCGCGGAGCGTTCTGATGCATCTGACGCACGCCTTCAACTTGCCCGCTACGTCGCAGACCAATATTGGGAGGAGACTGGATGTCAAAACTTGGTCTTCTAAAAGCTAAAACATACAAACAAAACCACGTTTTTCCAGAACACACAGATTTGGAACCTTGTTTCTTCTTACTATGGGATAAAAAACCTAGCATTTTACACATCTGTAGCTATATGACTAGTTCTCACCTTCAGGAAATTATGTGTCTTGTAGAAAATACTGTGAGATTACAAGCACACTTTTCAAATGGTTATTTCTACTGCTATTTTAATACAGTGAAGGGAAGTAGAATGTACAGACTTGTTTTTCTGAACTATTTAAGGAGCTCTGAGGCTAGCGAGGTTCTGCAAAGCACTCCTCCTGGAGATGAGCTTATATAATTAAAATTACAAGGACACAGATCAGAAGAGTGTCTGGTTTAAAGCTGTACAGAAGGGAAAGGGGAACCTAGTATGAATAATAGTAAAATACTTATTTTGCAAACTTGAGAACGAATGTAGCTCCTATAAATGTAATCTGAGTAATCTACAAATATCATTAAATATGTAGCACTCTACAAGAAATACAGTTAATGCTCTTTGAAAGGAAAATCGAAAGGCTTTGTTTTGTAATATAATCACAGGAGTAGTAATGTTTCAATCAATAAAATGTCTTAACCAGATATCACTGTTAAGGGAATACTGGTCCCAAAACCACATTAAAGTAAAAGCCTGTTAAAATATTTCACACAGCGTAATAAACACTGAGATGGAAGAATTACCTAAGAATTTAACAGCAAGTACTAACCTCTTCTAGGTGTTCCTTCCCCATTTTGTGGGCCACTTGCAGCAGATTCTTGGTCGGCTCCAATTCTCTGATCTTGCTGTAGTTGTAACTGTCTAATCATGCCATCAAGAATGCTGGGCTCCAAGCCCTGTTCATCCTGATCAACTGTCTGTTGGCCTATAACTTGCTCAACCACTTCTCCATCACCTTGCAAGTGTAATACAAATAAAACAAATGGGTTCAGTGAACTACCTGACTGTAGCGAATGATTTAACCTCATTGTTCACATCGCTGCGAAACCTGTTCTACAACTAAACACAATGAAAACCATTCCTGAAATTATTCCAGTTGCTTATTCTGAATAAGACATTAACAGAGTCTGCAACCCTGTCCCAGTTTGTGCCCACAGAAAAGATGACACCCCTCTAAACAAATTTTTTGCTTGTTTAAAATTGTGTTCCCTGTGGGACCTTTCAGGATCTTTAGCAAACACAAATACATGATAGTTAGTCTGTGAGAAAACAAAGGCATATCAAAATCACCCATGTAAAATCTACTCTGTTCCCATTCAGAATTACTACAGTAACTAACTTCTGGATGCAGGTCTTTAGTGATACTGTTCTTACTTGTTGCTACGTATCCAAGCTGAGGAATCAAATGTTCATCTGCACAATTCTCTCTTCCTGGAACCAATCGCTGGTATTTTGTCGGATGAGGGTTTCCGTCCACATCTACTAGGAAGGGAGGAGGCATGAGATGAGGAGCCTGTTGAGTCTGTTCATCTAGTACATAGTTGTTAGAGTCTCGAATAAGTGGCCGATAGTCAGTGTGGAAGAACATCTGATCAGGAATCTAGAAACATAAGAAGCTGTGTTACCAATTTGAAAAAAAGAATATGCTGAAAGACAGAGAAGAACAAGTGACACTAAGATATCTAAAACCTTAAAGTAAAAGAAAGTGCAAGTTCTCTATAAGAAGTTATGCACAGCTACATTTAACCTGTATGGGAGTTGCAGTGCTCTTATTTTTGACAGTGCTTCTGCAGGCAACAAAATGCTTTTAGAAAACAATAAAATAACGTAACTTCAAGCAAAAGCACTGCTTTACACTTCAAATAAAGAATCGTTTACATCTCATTCTACTTTGTTTTTACACACACACACAATGAAGAAAGGTTTCCTTGGTTCCCATGCAAGGAAAGAATTGTCTGAAGTTCAACATAAGCTCTCAAATAAAGTTCTTTCTTAACCAATGCCCACCAGAAATTTCCCCCCCCCAGAAACAGTCTCCTAAATCCATGAAGAAAAACAGTTACACAAGTATTAGATCACAGTCAGATTTTTTGCTCCTAGCAATGATGAGCAAGATGAAGAGAATTAGTTTCAATTTCAGCTAAGCACGTAAAGCAAGAAAAAAAAACCCCACAACACTTTTTTTAAAATTATGAACATGGAATTATCACTGCAACTTCAAAAAAAATTGAGAAGGAAGTGAAGAAAAGCATAGGCCAGAACTGCACTTTTGGGAGCTATTTCAAAAAACACAGAAGTACATGTATTTATCAAAACAAAAAGGAAACAGGCTGATAAGATTCAAAAAAAGTGAAACATTTATCCCATGCACATTTTCCTAACATTTCAAAATCTACAGTGTTGGATAAACATTTACTGTTGCTTATTTTAAATCAAGCTTCTACAGTAAATCTGAGTTTGAATAAGGAAAGGCCTAAAGAACTGCAAGTTATATTAACTGAAATAAAGCAGCAAACTATTATTAACATACAAACAGCCTGCTTTTTTTTTTAATTGGGTAGTGGTACAATAAACTCTGTGATACATTCCAACCTTTAAATATTAAAATAGCTTCAGAAATTAGAAATAAAAGTAATTTTGAGGCTGAACAATTACCATGCAAATTAGCTTGCTGGAAGATGAAAATGTATTCCAGAAAAGTTCGCAGGAGCAACTCCCAAGGTAATGTTAAGACACTGATTGCTTCTGCGGTGCCAGGAGCACACGTACAGGAGATCTCACAGCCATCAAGGAACCCGTTATATTTAGATCCCATACCCATAGAAAACTCTTCTTTACAGTTGATGTTTAGAGGAATGAATGTAACTAATCTGATTTCAGTTAGAAGCTTGAACAAACAGTTCTAATAAAAAGCTGAACTTACCTTTTCATAAGGCCTGCTACAGCCAAAACCAAATATCAGTAGATGCCCGTGAGAATCTGTACATGCAAAATGCTGCCCATCTGGTGAAAATTTACAGTCAAAAACAGCACCGTGTCCTTGGCCTTCAATCTACATTGAAGGGGGGGGGGAAAAAAGTAGTCAAGACTATTTGACCAATTTTTTTTGAGCAAAAAATAATGCAGCACCAAAAATTAATTACTCTGTCGAAAGCAGTCATGCATCTCAAATAGCTCCATTAAAGCACAAATAATCTCATTATTTCAGTCTGACATGTGAATTTATGTCGCAAATCATACGTTTAAAAGATGCACTGAAGAGTATAGAAACTTAACGTTAAGGGGACAAAAGGAAAAAAACAACCAAAAAAACCCAAACACAGCAGCAGCTTTTTGAGGCTTTTTAGCTGCCAATATACTACGCAAAAGCAAATTACCAATACATACAGATTTTGTTAAACAACTTTTACATTAAAGCTAAATTAAAAAAAAAAATCACTATTGACTATAACCAGAAAAAAAGAGAAAATTAATATGAACATTGAATCATAAGTCAAGTCTCAGAGAAAATAACCCATTCTGAAGCGTTACCCACATGCTGTCAAATGGAGCGCACATTACGGGAGCTCTGGAGAAGAACTGCGCCAACCCACTGATGTCTATGGCAACACTACCGTCATTTTATAGATGGCTGAGAACACAAACATTTGTCTGTAAGACTCTTGAAACGACAGTCTAAACCAGGACCTTTCGGATTTTTAGATGGCACCTGATCTCAATTACGGAAAACAGTAACTATGAATAAGGTGCAAGAAGACCTTTAGTAACAAAAAGCGGAAAGACCTGGTGTCGACTATTAACACCTCACAGACCAAGAAGTCCTGATTAGTACTGGTTTAGGTTTTTTTGGGTTTTGTTTTCCAAAAGGTGAAGGGCGGGGTGGGGTGTGGGTGACAATTCCGTAAACTACTACGTGAACACACTGTTGTGTTTTGAGAAAAAATGGAGTTTGAAATAGGTCTTACCATGTTAAAATAATGCTTTGTTTTCGTGCCTTTGGTCACGTCCCAGATAAAGATGTTGCCATCATGACCTGCAGACAGCATTATCCTGGAATCAAAAGGGTGGGTCTCCAAGACAAATACTTCATCCGCATGCCCCTAGAATTTAAAGTTACACATCATGTGCAAACAAGAGGACAGAAATCCACATTAACAGGATATTTACAGCAGAGCCTAAAACACCAAATTATCTTCTCCTCACACTCAGACTTTCGGAAAATTAGACCCCTAGAAGCTGCCTCCAAAAAGATATGGACTTTCGCAAATCCCACTGTCTATCTGGACCACTATCTGTGGCACATAAGCAGGACAAAATGCCAGGCAGCCAGAAAGACTCTGTAATTCTGAATTTCAGAATTTTCTAGATTCAAGCAAGAACTCTAGAAATACAGAGCTTTAGCCAAAGGACAGTAATGTAATCAATGTGCAAGTATGTTACTGCACAGAAACTTTTATTTATCCCATGGGAGAAACAAGTTCACAGCAGCGGTGAGGGAAAGGATTGTTCAACTGCAGGAGGAAGCAGCTAGTTTTAGTTTAAAAAAAAAAATCAAAAACCCACTACACTTGCTTTATCATTCATCTAGAGATTTCAAAACAAACCAGATCTAATAATGAACTCAGCATGCAAATGTCACTGCAATCCTGGAAAGACCATCTACTTCACAAAAAAGGTAAAAATTACATACCACCAAGTCATGAAGCAACTGCCCTGTACAGGAATTCCAAACTTTGAGCAGATGATTATTCACAGCCGTAACGACATAGTTATCATTTTGGTTCCAAGCTATCATGGTTACTTTAGGCTTCATAAATTTGTCTTCTTCCGAACATGTGTCACTATTTTAAAGAGGCGAACAGGCATGAGATATTTTTAATTAGCCCATTTTGATCTCAAAATACAGAACAACAACCTGTTTTCCCATGTTCATAATCAGACAAGGAAAAGGAAGTTAAGAACTAAATTTGTTTTGAAACTTTTCTTCATAAACTTAATTCTTTGTGGAGCAACCAACAGTAAGTCAAATCTGGATTTCTAGCACATTTACTTCATAGGACATAACCTCTTTCACATTTGAAATGCAAAGGAAAAAGGCTTTATTTTTGCATGAAGTCGTCTCTTCTACAATTAATAGTCCCAATGTAATTCCTTTAAAAATTTGGACTTTTTACAATTAAGAGATTTCCAACTAACTGTTTCAGAAGCTAGCCTCTATGTTAACTAAGGTTTTTTTTTATATTCCCAACATCAATATATTAAAGAGAACATTTTGTATTAACCTCCAACTATTTCATTTCTCTCCCCAAAATACATCTATAGGATACTGCAACACTCCCTCTCAGTACCTCAGTCAACTGAAGGAACAACCTTTCTTTGAAACATACCTTCCCACAGTATTATCTAAATTCCATGTCAACTAGTAGCCTCTCTTACAAGGACTCTCAATTACAGCCTAGTGAAATTGTACATATTAACCAAGAGAGATGCTAGTCAAATCTCAAATATGAATACCTCCTCATTTCTGCATAAAACCATTTTTTTTCCCATGGCTGAATCACAGGAAGAGCTTGCAATCACCCTCCAATCAAGCAGCATACCCAAGGTTTGGTATCTGTGTTTCTCCCTGGCACTCCCTTAATCACTAATAATTTCTGCTTAGTGTCTACAAAAGTTGACTGAGCGTTCTGCACTACTGCACATCATCCACCCTCAGGTTTATCCAGTGCCACGTAATAGCCTGATCTTCATCAGTGTAATGACACTGTCCAAACCGTGTGCCACCAGTGTTATTTCATTAATACACTTTTTAGAAGTACAAAAGAATCAATGAAAATAGTCAGTAAGATCAGCTCTCAATGAAACCCCACTATTGCCTCCCATGACCTCTCCTAGTTTTCATCTACATTTTTACTAATCTAAAAATGTTTCTCCTGTGAGATCAGGTGCCTGACTGAAATCCAGATGGAGAATATCTACTGCACTTTGTTAGCCTTTTTCCTTAACAAATCACACGTAATTAATTTGGCACAGTGCACACTCAAAAGCTGTATAAATACCTATGCATTCATTCAAGCTCAAACTCAAATTCAGCAAGTTATTGCATCACCAGAACACTCATTCAACCCCGCCAAGGACCACACCACTTGATCATATATTGCTAAGGCTTGCTCTAGTTTGACTGTCAGTAAGTGTGCCTGATGAGTTTTTCAAACTTTCTGACTTTGGACAACACATTAAGAAAAGGACAACATTTCACCTACCCTGGCAGTCGATCAGACATATCCAACAAAATACTCCTCCATTCTGCTTGCTCGAAACGCCAGATTCGAGCTGTTCCATCTCTACTGCCACTTATAAACCTTGAAGAAGTTTTAAAAGATAGTTAATTCATCTTCAAAAGAAACTGCCTTAATGTATATTCAGAGTTACACACCACCACCACTTAAAACATTACAATGAAAAACTGATCAAAGTGGAATTTTCAATTTGGGTGCAAGAAAATTCTTCACAGTTAGCTGTCCATTAGCCTTCTTTCCAGAAGCACAGGAAAGAGTTTTTCTGAACTGGAAAGCCTGAGTAAAGTTATCAAAAGACATGGAATGGAGAAGCAAGTTCCAAAGTTAAACTCAATCACAACTTCACCCTCACTTTCTCAATCACAATACTTTAATGAAGTATTTTAAGTAATCTGCAATTGCAGAGTATCAGATACTGGAGTCGAGGCAAGAACAGGTAAGTGCAGCAAAGCCCAAGATATGCCCACCCACAAGAGCGCATGAACGCAAAGACCACCAGTGGTTTACTTTAAGATACCAAGGTGTGAACCACGGCAGATCAGGCTTCCGCTTCACAAACTGCTGAACTATCAGTGCAGCAGCAGCATGGAAACCCCTGAAGAGCAGAACTGAAACACTACGACATCTGAAGAGAGTCACCCTAGTTCACAAATCACAACCCTGAGAAAGGCACTTGACATACCTCCCACAGAAATCGTTCACTAGGTATAACATGACTGTGCTCTAATTTGCTATAATTCATTTTAATAATTATAAACCTTAAACATCTTCCATAAAGTGTACCCAAGAAAAAGAACAGAGGTTTTGCCTTTTTTTTTTTTTCAGTATTGCCTTGAAAAGTAATCCACACAGGCAACAGGGATGGACCAGTGCAACGTGATCGTCCCAAAGGCAAGTGTAAGTGCAGAAAAACACACCCTAAAGGAAGACAACTACAACTTCCGAACGAAACATAGATTATTAGCATTTCTAGTCACAGTTATCTGGCTTTCAAGAAGAGAAAAAAAAACAATAAAAATAACGCTGCAACTTATAGTTGCGGATGCAAGTCTACACTGAAGGATAAGCCCCACATCTTCATTAGTGGTAGGCCAATCAGAGATCAATTTTGACTCCATCCTCTTCTCAAAGTATGGGTGAGGTTTTACAAACGGAATTTACACAACACTTCTCTCCCACTCAAATCAGCTGTAACATTCTATTACATCCCTTTCCTAAAAAAAAAAATAGTAGGCTAGGAAAAAAAAAAGGACTAAAACTAATTTTAGACCACTTGCATTGCATTTTCCCATTTCCTATTTCAATCTGACACTTCCTGAAATGGAAAGGAGGGGGAAGAGGAGGTTTATGAAGACAAAAATACATGGGGTATGTTGAAAAAAGTGGTACTGTTCCTCCAGGTAAATAAAAACCCATCCAGTCCAAATACATTGATTTTCTAACAAAGTCTAACAAAAAGCTGAGGCAGACAGCTGAAACTGAACTATGCTTTGCTGGATTAGTCCAGATTTCCCCTCTGACTGCTAAATAAGTGTAATTTTCTTACTGGAAACCTCCAGGTGAGACCAAGAATACATTCTTAATTCCAAAATCGTATAGCGTTTATTCCCATTTGAGCACCTTTCAACATACCTATCACCGTTGTTAGAAAACTGAATGCTGTCAACCTTGTCCTGTAAGAAAACATACCGTTCGTTACAAATTATATTTTTCAAACAGGGAATACAGTTTTGACAAATCTGAGCTTAGTAAAATCTGAAACAATAACAAAAAATGTGTTATTGTATAATTTCTAACAGTTTTAACTGTGAGGTGAAGCAAGTCCAACAAACACTTACCAGAATTCACTAACCTGCTAATACACTTAAAATGCAAGTTTTAAAAGAATGCCCCAATCAAATATGAAGGATTGACATATTAAATCTGTCCATTAATAACTTGACAGCAAATCAACTCATACTTGAATACATATTTCCAATACCTTAAGCCAACTACAATCAAGATGAATCTGTTGTTCCCACTCCTACTTACACATAACTTAAATATACAATTATTCATTTTTATCACAATAAAAGCTACAGGAAAAGTAGATATGGCACTCAGACCAATTTATCTTCAGAGTTGAAAGTCTTCTCTACTTACAAAATACATATTGATCAAGACTTACATATTGATACATATTGATCAAGACTTACCAATGTATCATAAATGGTTAATCAGATTCAATATTAAACATATTAAACAAATAAAATGAAGATGAGTATTTTAAGAGCTGCCTTGAAAAGCTTTAAGGGTTCAACTAAATCTAAAATCTCTATATTAGAACTACAGAGTCTTTTTCATCAAGTGCCAAAAAAAAAAACACTCAACCTTCAGCACATGAACATAAGCCAAGTTTCCCTCAGATTCATCAGCAGACAGAGTCCAATAGACTAAGGTAGACAAATTTAAAATAGGGAGCATTTTATCTAAGAAGTTCTTTTCCTAACAGGTATCAGTTATATCAAGGCTGGACGAGGCTTTGAGCAACCTGGTCTAGCGGAAGGTGTCCCTGCCCATGGCAGGGGGGTTGGAACTGGATGGTCTGTAAGGTCCCTTCCAACCCAAACCGTTCTGTGATTCTATGAAGAAAGCAAGTAGAGACAGACAGCACACACTACATAAAACACACAGGGAAACAATACTAAACCAACTTAGGAAATATGAAGTAGCTTGCAGAGTCACTGAAGATGTGAATAAAGGTCAAGATGCAGAGAAGTAAAATTCTGGCAACCCAATCTCATTTAAAGGTTTAACACCAAAGGTGTCAAGTAAATAACTTGAGTAATGATATCCACATTCTCAGCCTATCTGCCTCCTGTATACAGCATTCAGTATGTGGGTGGCCAGGCACACTTGCATCAGAGGGTAGCAACTGAGCAAACCACACACTTTAAAATTAGAGAAACATATGACATCCAGTTAAAAAGACAGAATTCTAAATATCATCTTGATATATTCCAGCCTTTAAAACAGTCAAG
Source organism: Eurypyga helias (assembly GCF_000690775.1). NCBI lineage: Eukaryota > Metazoa > Chordata > Aves > Eurypygiformes > Eurypygidae > Eurypyga > Eurypyga helias. The sequence goes on from NW_010229004.1 coordinate 44,046, forward strand.
TCACATTGAGATGACTGGCTGAAATTCTGCACAAGTGCTAAAAATATTCAGTAAAAGAACACGGCTACAAACCCACTAACAACATTAACCTGCAGCCGCAATACTGCCTGACATGACTAATTATTAGATTGAACCATCTTACTTACAGCGTGACTTTCCAGTTCAGCTATCCTCTCTGGTGTTTCAGAGCCAAAAAAATACATCCTGATGACATGGTCAGTGCTGCCAGTTGCTAAAAACATGCCACCTGTAAAAATCAAGCAATAATTAAGATACTGTATAAGAAGTTAAAACAGATGACCAACATTTCTAAGATGCCTAGGTTAAAAAAAAAGAAAAAAAAATCTGAAGTGGACTTTTTTTTATGCTCTTCCATTGACATAAAGAGGTGCCCCAGAAAGCTCTTAGCCACAGTAAAAACAAATAGTCACACTCCATGTTACAAAGATTTTAAAATACGTAACTAGGGGAATACTGAAACATCCAATACTACTAATTGCACACAGAAGCCTTCGATTATAGGGAAACATGGCTAGTCATCATCAGAATTACCTAGACGGCTCTCCCAGTGTCTCATTTGTGGCATGTGAATTGCTTCAAAACTGGGCAGAAGAGTAAGCAAACTGGTATAAGTACACCAGTATGCAGCTGTGGTGGCAGCAATACTAAGACCTGCCTCTTGGCACCTGTAAGTGTTGTCAAAAAAACCCACAAACAAACAAAACCTCAAAAAAACCCAAACACAACTCAGGGCTATATCCTGACAACGTTAACAAGCTACACTTTGATTTGTATTTTATTTCTGAAGTTCCCAAGTTTCTGCTAACGTTCATGCCCCCTGGTAGCAGTAAGCCTTCCCGCGAGTCACCCACGTGATCAGAACGAAAGACAACTACACATCAGGAGTGAAGCACATTCATAGATAACAGTTGCGGATTCTTAAGAAGGAAGGGATCTTCATGACTATCCCTGCACACAGCTAGCAGAGAATCAGAAGCTCCTACTACTGGCAGTAACCACTTCCACTGCTGTGCTATCTTAGAGAACTAATTTTGCAAAACCCTGGCATTATACTAAGGGACTCAACAAACAAACAAACAAAAAAATCCAGTAAAGACGGATAAAAAGCAAACAAGCATCAGGTGCCTTTTACTCCTGTAAAATCACCAACAGCAAAAGGAAAATAGCATCACTTAGTTCAACAGTCTTACCCTGTTTGTTAAGTCACATTATTTAATCACATCATAGGCTCACACACATACATACAGAATTACTTAGAACACAGCTCCTGGTTTTGTACATTTTAAAGCTGTCACAGAGTATTGTAACTACTACTTACGAGGAAAGAAGAGAAATTGCAGTGCTAAACTCAACCTTTACACAACTTACCTACACTGAAGGAAGAGCACAACATCTGAACCCCCGGTCTAGGTTTCTCGGTGAATTTCACTGGCCGATTACTTAAAAAGAAAATATGCTTGAAATGGGACATGGCACACAAAACTTAGCTTTTATCAGCATTTCAAAACATAAAGGTATGTTTCTTTAAACATCTACATAACAGGTACTCAAATACATACAGGAACATCTGTAAATCTTGTGCGGGAGGATGAGCAATAAGGTTTACTTTTCAGAATTACTGTGCACACACAGACAAACGGTATTTGAAGCCCACACAGCTGATGACTTTTCTTGCAAGATGCTATTACCTATCAGGGATAACATGCCATGCCAAAGAATGTTGGTAAGTATGATTTGCCCCCTCTAACCTTCAGGACTTCCCGGGTAGGTTATACTCGTTCAGACTCACACTGCACACTACCAAGGGGGTACATGAGACAAGGCCTAGCAAACGCCCTAATTGCAGAATGCTGAGCAAAATCATACATTTTTACAGAAGTAAATAACTTTTGCAACACCATGCACACGGTGGTTTAAAGGACTGGTTTCCTGTTTTGCAAGTCATGTGTGCACTCCTCGGTTGCCAAGGCCACTGTCTCACAGAAAGGGGCTACAAATAACTACATTAAGTAGAAAACCAGCAAACTGTGCCACTTAAAAACATTACAGGTTTCTACTCATTATTCTACTGCTTTTCTGTTTATCAAAGGAGATGCTGAGATCTTCATTATAAGGATATATCTCATGTTTGTACGATACACAGGACAGAGATTTGAATCCTAAGAATACTGCTTTGAGACCTACCAATACTTAAACCAAATTAAGTCCATGTTTAAACTAATTTAAACAATGTTTGCATCTCGTACACTCCTCTAAATTAATTTTAGAAGGAGAACAATTAAGGATACAGTTTAAACACTTTCCTCCTACAGCCCTAAAAGATTCTTCAGATGAAACTGATGGATAGTTTTTGCTGTAATTCTACTACATTAAGATCACAAATGTGAATTTGAAAGCAAAATAATATTCTGCTTTTTAAAGCACTCCACTTATTTTAATTAAGCATAGCATGGCACACAGTTAATCAGCAACCCATTTACATACTTGAATTTCATGGAGTCTGTATCCCATTGCCAAAAGCAAACAGTTCCATCTGCACCAGTAGAGACCATGTATCGCATGGAACCCTTCACCATTGGACTAAACTAAAGAGAAGAAATTAAAATTGGACACATACAAAGAGATATTTAAAAACTGTTTATGACTTTCTAAAAGTGTTAATGTAAAACCTTGATTTCCTTTAGATTTTTCAATTAAAACTGCTACAACAGTTGTTAACTAATTTTTAATGTTTATACAACATCTCCTATACTTTATAATAAGCCTGTGGTTTCAATTATTGCATTACATAAAGGCCAATTTGTTCAACGATTTGGTTTTGAATTCTTAACTAACCACAATCTTTCACCAAAAATTTTGTCAATGAATGAAGCAGTGAGCAGAGCAGACTGAAAAAAAATGGAAGGAAGTTTCACCAGACAGGCTTACTTTTTAAAATCTATAATTAAGCAGAGCATCAGTTATGAGACAGCCCAAGCATGTGTAACCCAGCATTGCATATGAATTTATAGGAAGTCCTCACACATACTTCTTTAAGGCATGGGTTTATCACTATGCACAGAGCTACCCTTCCGAACGCTTTAAAGAACACAAGCTGATCAAATTGTTCAATTACTACTGCCATCACTGGAAACAGCCATACAAATTGTATATATCACAATGGTAATATTACTAGGAACGCTTACACAAAAAAAAAAAAATCTACCATACTACAATAAAAGAAACACTGTGGATAAGTGCTTGCCGTTAAAAAAAACGGAGAAATGAAAGAAAATGCAATGAATGCCACAAACTCTGCAAATATCAAGACTACTCTTGGAGTCAGCGTTTTTGAGAAAACTGCAAAATTCCTTTTTATACTGGACTTGACAAGCTGGCAGGGAGCCACTCCTCACCCCGCAGCATAAGCCTGTTTTTCTCAATGGAAAACACAGCAAATCTGGATAAGAAGCTAATAGTTTATCTGTTAAATCACGAATTACAAAGACCAAAACAAGACTGAATCCGAGACTACTAACAGCTCATAAACCATCACAATGCCTTCAAATTTAAATACACAGCATATTACACTGAACACCTTCACACTTTTGCAATAACGTATCTTTTTGAGACTGAGACAAACACCCGTAACGCAGGAGTGGTAAGTATCGCATACTGGACCACAACGCTCGCCCCCATAAACGAGCACAGCACGACTCCAGTAACAGACAATAAGAGGACATGGTATTTCCCAGAAATTTTCTTTGGTTCCAACAGCTTAAATATTACAGGTAGTGATCTTTAAGTGAAGGAATCCTGACATTATCTTCAGCTAAAGAGAATTTCAGGGAGACAGAACTTTTTTTTTTTTAATAAGTAGGTTTCTCCTGTGGTTTTGACTAATGTTTTACAACAATATTTAAATGTACAGATTTTAATATTCCCACAGGTAGTCACACAGAAATAACTTCAGTCATGCGAAAACCACAGTGAAAGTTATTTGCCATTCACACGTCAGCCTTCATGGGAAACAGAACACGAGCTCCTTGCATTCGGACATGAAAAAGCGAGATGTACGCTTGGCAAGTCACTTCTTAACTTAGTAACAGCAACCACAAGGTACTTTGCTCCACAGACAGAAAATGAGGTACTAATCTTCCTTTTGAAGGAGTTACAACACAAAGACAGAAGGCTCTCCTGGTACAGAACGTTCACATAACTACGTTCCTCAGTTTCAGTAAGCAACCACGGAAACTGGTTATTTCTAACCAATATGATAGCTAGCTCATCTCAGGGTATATCCCATCAGTCTAAATCTAATGTAAACCCAATTTAAAGACTAACTGTTCAAATCAGGTGCAACAGCACTTTTTTTTTTTTTTCCCCCTCAAATAAATTGTTTTCTACCATTTGATTAAAAATACCTTCAAACTTCCCATGCCACACTGTCAAGTGAAACTTATCTTTGACTTCTGTGGACTGTCTGCTTCTTACAATCCACCTACATCATTCGTGCCTGAATACGTACGTGCACACACTTCATAAAACATACCTGTAATGAGGTAATGGACCCTGTGTGTCCGTGGAGGACCGCAACCGGTGCGCAAGTTCTCAAACACCACACCCTGATCATTTTATCACAGCTTCCAGCTGCAATCATAGTGTTTTCATAATTGACAGCCATATCAGAAATCTCTGCTGAATGTCCTCGTAACGTGGCAAGTAGCCTGCCGTTATGAGTCGACCAAATCTTCACCAAACAGTCATCCGAGCCCTAGGAAGAAATTTGTTACGCTTAGCAAGGGTTTTCAAAGACATTCAGGATAAAAGTTTTAGGTTTCCTTTAAAGAACCTAACTTTTTTCGCAGCTTGGGAAATTACACTTCTATTTAAAACTACGTACACTACTTAAATTGAAAGAAATAAAGTCATATGACCGACACTGAAAAAAACAAAACTTCCACTCATGGTTCAGGATTACACCAAAATCACCACAGATCTACATCATATAATGCAAAAAACCTGGCCTGAGTTTGAGGGGACTCCTTCCAGTAATGCCCAAGCCAATGAAAGTGCTGTTCTGCGAAAGCAATCTCTCCTCTGACACCTCATAAGGTACATGAAACATGCCTAACATCCAGCCACTTCACTGAATAAAGTTCCTACATCCACGTCAACAACAGACCACACGTTAAGTACAACAATTTCCTACACGCTTCCAACCTTTAATTACATCGAATCATTCTACTTGAGCACAACAGTGGAGCTAATCAGCTCCATTTTAACACTACGGATCCCCACCTCCAAAAGCTCTAGCATAATGTGCATTTCCAAGTTCTTTTCCTTGCATCCATCTAGAGCTAGATTCACATTTGGATCTATTTCATCAACTCACAGTAAATATTCGATGTCCAGTCCTATCGAATGCAACACAATATACGGAAGAAAGGTGGCCAAGAATCCGTCTGTGCATCTTGACATGCTGATACATACTTCCTGGAAACGAAGTAGTGAACTTTGCATATCCAGTTAATTGTTTTGCTCGATGTACTTCCACTGGAACACAAAGAAATCAAAGAATGAACATACTGATGTTTACAACGGCTCTATTCTAAACCATGATTTCATTTAACTTCCATTAATCTATTACTTAAGGACTGACTAGAAGTGACTTTCAGATTTCATAAAGACAAGTTTTTTTATACTTGCAATTTTTCCGTGTATAAAACCAAGACAGTATTTTAAAACTTGCTCCAATCAAAATTCAGTCTCTTAATGAGAAGTACAAAATGTTATCTTTTATCTTCCCATGGCTTTCTATACCTTAAATCATACAAGAGTCCTTCTGTCTAAAGGAAGGATTTGCATTTTCTGTAGGCTTATCTACTTAATAGAGGGGCTTTCTAAAAGAAAAACATGTCACCTAGGGGCTACTGTCTCACTAGTGCTATGAGCAGTCTTTGTACCCAATCCGTAACTCCAGTGAAGTCATAGGAAGTTCTCCAGGTAAGCCTCCAGATCAGACTCCAAGGTGCAATTTTCAGCACCGCAGCAAGGCCAGCACCAAGACACAAATCGTACGCGTGCAGCGGCAGCCATGGGCGTTGAAAAAAGCTTACCGAGATTTGGTGGTGTGCCATAGTTCACAGGCATTTCAGGAGGTCTCCCTCTATGAAGAGCAGCAAACGCAGAGCCCTTCCACACAGTGTTCCTGCAATCTTTAAAACCAATTGGTGGCAGTTGGTCATAAGTACACGCTAAACATGCCAGAGAACGTACCTATAGGCAGTCTCAAATGCAGTATTGAAACAACTAAAAAAACAAACCACAACTCCCCATGAACAGTGTGGCATCAGAGGAGAGAACAATCCATTTAACAGGTAACAGGAGGAAAAAAAAAAACCCAACACAGCCAACCACCAAACTTTGAAATTACTCCTCAGTGACGATGCCCCCCCTGCAGTTCACATAACATAAAGTTAACTTTTCAACTGAGATTTTCCTACTCAGATTTTCCTACTCATTCTCAGTCCAAAGCATTTTAAGATTTTTAACCTTTCCTGGATATTTATCAATCAATATTATAAATATTTATTGAATATTAGTTTGAAATGATTTAACTGGATGACCTCTTGAAACTAATTCCAACCTGGCAATTCTAAAAAAAGAAATCACACACTGACAGTTATTTTGACATACTCGTGCTAAAATAACTGCAATCCTGATTGCAATCCTGATTTTCAGGCTAGAACAGTCGCTGTCAGTCAGCGTGTATCCTTTAAAGCAGCTAGGACAGCTAACTGAAGACACACCGGCATCCCATAAACCAGTCCCACATCACAGCATCTAGCTGCCCAGCAGAACTACGTACAAACACATGAACACCTCACTTCCAGAAACATCCAAGAGGTAAGTCTGAAGCCAAATTCAACTCTATCGAATCAAGCACGTGCTTATGCACTGCCAACCATGCCCTTTAAGATACAGGCAAGGACCTTCTTCCTGCATATGTACGGAATTCACAAGTACTAATTTTGACGCCATTTGCATTAACCAATAAAACTTTCAGAAAACTGGTGTTACTGACTCACATTTGCACTCGGCGTACGAGAGCTACGGCATTCAAACCCAATATACTACTGGGAGCGTTAGAGATGTCAGAGAAGTCACAGCCTGCGCCCTGATGATTCACTATATTGCAGTAACGCCGAAAACTGGCCACATTCGGCAGCCTCAGCACTCACAGCAACAAAACTCTTGTGATGCAACTCAGAAATCTTCTCTTCACAACAACCGATAGACAGTTAGTTATACCATTAATACACACAGATGGTTGGTGTTTTGGTTGATTAAACACAATACAGAAGGGGGAGGGGGGGTGATTTTGGTGAAAGCTCTTTGTGGAGATCTTCCCCATATGCAAATGTATCATACCCATTTCAAATAATAAAGAAACCATACCTTTTGCTGTGCGTAACAATGACTGTCTCCCTGCACCAAGTAAGGAATTCACTCTCGAAATGCTGGGTGGTATCTCCTTATCCAGTATGGGGCCAATACGCTTGCAAATCTGTAACAAATGGTCTGGAGCCACATGTTTGTTGGACAGCACCTGACAGAAATTTAAGTTTTAAAAACAGATTCATCTGTTCTGGATGTACCTTATAAAAAAGCATCAATACTCACAGGTATATTAAACATTCCTTAAATATATTTAAGCTCAACTTACAAACCAACATCAATTCTGTTAAGCTCGGACCTAGTAACTTCAGCGACCACTCTCCAAGATGGGGAGAGCTGTAGTAAAAATAACTGCAGTAAAATTACTTGCTGCCTATCAGTATTTTACTCCTGAAAGCCTGCAATATTCACATGTATGCCACCCGTTTGTGCGGCACCCTATGACGAGTGTCTCTGCCCAATTCACCCAATTATTTTTATTAAAACAAAAATAAAATTCAGGCCCTCGTAACTCAAGATCACGGAGGATTTGGTTGTAATCATGCACAGGAACTTAGGCAACTGGTACTTCAGTTGCAAAGTACTTGTTTAGCAAACTGCAAACTGGTAGGTTTGAGTACAGTCTCTCTGGAAATAGTTTCCTTGAAGAACCAGTACTACATAGCATAAGACTGCCCTAATTCCTTAAACCAAAAGGATCGAAACAGTCATCCGTCTGTTCAGGAAGGATCCCATACTATCTACACCTAACAATCTAAAAAAATACACCCACACACACACTCAGATGTCTCAGTCAAGAACAGATGTGTGTGGTTTTTCTTTTTTTTCTCTCCCCCCACCCCTTATTTCTGGGAGTTAAATGCAAAAAATCCTTATCTAACTATAAAGCCAACCACAACAATGCAGGGGTGAAGTATGCAAAGTAGAGTTTACACGGACTGGAGCAGAATCATACACAGAACCTACTCGAGTAGACTTACAGGGAACCATGAACTGCTGGGGAGGTCTGCATCAGTAGGCACAAACCACCCCGCGCTTACTCCACTCTCCCAGCCAGCCACGTAAAACCCAGACAGACACAGAAGCCACACTGCCACTTCAGCTGCCAGACTATTCCCAGCCAATGCACCCAGGAGGGGCAGAGGGCCACACCAACACAGGTATGCGGCCTCTTACCCACGCAGCTCAGAACGCAGGCAGAACTAGCTCGTGCTGATGGGTTTGGCTATTCCCTTAGCCAGCTGAGTGAACCGAGATGCCCAAAGTCCTGGCAAGGCTGATCTCGTCATCAGAGCAGTGGGAATAAAAAGTGCCACATGCTGCCATGTAAGATCTGTGCCACAAAAAGCTGCCCAGATGCACACCAAGTGTTGAGAACGGACAATTTAAGCCACAACCTAATACTTGTTTTAATAATAAAACACCAAGTAATGTATAAAGCTTGAGGGAGGGTTATAGGGTACCTTCCTGGGTTGGAGGGGGCAATATCAGTAAAACAGTTAACATTACCACACAGCCAAATACATCCAAGTAAATCAGCTCACCGGACACTCAAACTTGATTACGAGAAATATATTTGGCACTCCAAAGATTACAGAATGCTCTTTTTCATAACTTCTTTATAAATTTTGCCTCTTGAATCAGTACAGGGCAGTACCAGCCACGACATTCAGGACAGAAAGCTCAGCATGCTTTATGCCAAGAATGATAAAACTATTTTGTTTCCATGCCATCATCAGGAAGTATATATTCCAAATGCAACCCCTGACAGAAGCATGCACACAAAACCTTGCAAGCCATTTCCTTTTTAAGTAGTTTTACACAGATTTTGGAAGTAACAGTTATTTTGAAGTTTTGCTCCAATTCCACAGTGAACAAAGAGGAAAAGACATAATTGCACCACATGACTGCATTTGTCCGTGGTCTCTGCAAATTCAGACTGAGACCAGCGGGGCAACAAGAGGTTCCCAAAGTCCCTAAAAAGCAGATGCTAAAACCTTCAGAAGATTCATTTGGATATCCTGAAATGCTATTACCCTGTGCAGAGATTTCTTTTAAATTGTGTAGGAAACAGAGGCAGAAGAAGCACATACTAAAAAATTAATCTGACAATTGTAGATACATAATAAACACCGTTAAGAAAAAAAAAATGAAGCCAGAAGAATCCACACATGACATCTCCCAACACCACCACTTTTGCCAGAACACCTTGGGCCAAAGAAAAGAGCCAACCAACAACAAAAAAAAACCCCAAATAACCCTTTTAAAACTTGATACTACTTTCATGTTCACTAAATTCAAGCCAGAGCTTGAAATTATTCCTGTTTAGCAAGACTGGGCTTTTTAGTGACTTGGAGCATTAATTTAAAATCTCATTTGCTCAACAGACCACACCGACAAGTAAAAGAAATGGAATCAATCTAGTTCATCATTTTAAGCGGCACCTAAATAATTACAAAAGTGTTTTCAACTAAATTTGATTCCTTCTCTGTGCAAATATGATTCAGCGATCTTCACATGTTACACAAGAGGGGCAAGGGGTTCAAACCATAACAATACACAAACTGATACTGATGGGTTAGGGAGAAGTCAGTCAACCTGGAATGCCTGAATCTTGGGGGAGTGGGGGGGGGGTGTGAGAATAAACACCTGTTTAAAGAAAACAAGACCCGCTACAATAAAGTGGGATAAACCCAGACCGGACAGGCACCACTAGGCTACCGCTTTGCGAGATTTAACTGCCAAATATACTTTGCCATTTAAGGAGCAGTAAAATAAAAGCACCAACACAACTTTCCCATTCTGAAACAGGTACAAGCGTTTAGAGCAACGGCCAGCCGCAGAAGGCATAAATACGTGCTGCCGAGAGATCACTCCTATCTTCCCAGTATTTAGAAACTAAGCTATGTGAGCAGCCAGAGATAAGGAGCACACTCACAGGCACCAGAACAGCCAACCCTTGATTTCTGAACAGCTATTTCATTTCCTAATCTGTTGAAGGGGGCTGATGAAGGAAGCCAACCAGAAAATAAATACCGTCAAATCAAAACGCCTTTAACAAACTCGCTCAGGAAGGTCTGAAATGAAACCTTGCTTCAGATTGGTTCTCCCCTGCATGTAGGCAGTGGCATGTACCAACGCACAACGCCAAGCTCCACCTCTGCTATGTAAACAATATCCTCAATTTAAAACACCACTTGTGTTTTTGTTAGTCTAATGTAAAGAAATTAAAGGCCCTTTCCAACATAACTCCAACGTCTTTACAGAGCCGGAATGAAACTAGAAGGTAAAGCTTTGGGCCTGCTTTTAAAGGGAAAG
>NW_010229004.1:54837-55208 GCF_000690775.1 Eurypyga helias
ATCTGATTAGAAGTTTAAAAGAAGAAAAAAAAAAAGTCTCACCAATTCTTCATAACTTCTATAATGCTCATTTCCTTGCCAATCCAACCTTTTAGGAAGCAACTAAATGGAGGGAAGAAAAACAAAATAAAGCTGAGTGGTTAGAGGGGAAGGAGGGGTAGCTCACATCCACAACAACGTGTGTTGAGGGGAGAAAGTTGAGACAGCAGAGCGGGAGAAACTTAAATGACTTCTAAAGGAAACTTTCGGCTACCGCCAGAGAGGCGATTTCATCAGAGCCCACAGACCTGGTACTGCTCCAGCTCCTGCACGAGCACCTGCGGAGGAAAGGGAAAAGCCCACAGTCAGGGACGAGGGAGCCTCCGGCTCCT
>NW_010229005.1:0-21257 GCF_000690775.1 Eurypyga helias
CCCCCTTTTATTGTTATTTTTTACTGAGAAAAACTAAGTGTTTGTTACAACAAAGCAAGAAAAGAAGAAATAACTGCAAATAACATAGATCTGCTCATGAAATACTGTGAACATTATGTTGGGACATAATCTAGGTTGAAGGTGACAGTAGTTTAAATATATATGGGGACAGAATCTTCTCTAGAATCAGATTAATAAATTAAAGTCACTTTTGTTGTAGCAAATGCAGTTGAATTCTACCTATACTGTCTATTAGGAAAAGATCAGTTCTGTGACAAATAGAAATACTACTTTGATTTTAGTTACATGTTTAATGTTTGATTCTGCATTTATGGGTATTTCAAAAAATACAGTAAGCCATTTGATACGATTGTACAAACATGCTCCTTACTGAAGTTAATATGAGCTGCCAGCAAAATGTGAAAACAAAAAATATAAAATTACAAAATAGTCCACTGTGTATTGTAAAATAGCTTAAAACATTATTATTAATTAAAATGCTTATTAATAAAAAACACTTGCCAAATAAAAAATAAGTTGGTTTCTTTTCAGTGCAATTCTCTGTTGGGTTAGACAGAATTTTAAACACTTGGGGGAATGCTTTAGTATTAAAATTTATGAAGGTAAATTTTTTTTTATCTGTTTCGTTGTCTTAAGAAAATGCCTGGATTTCTGGTCTTCATAAATATTTTGACTGGTACTCATCAAAACAGTCTTTCATCATCCTTTCTGAATCCCTGCACTAATTCCTCCAAAGCTTTAGGATTAGCTGGACTAATAAACTCAGTTCTGAATAAACTTAACATTGTTATTTGTTGCTTGTACACACATCTGTGTACAGCAATGAATCAGCCTAAAGCAAGAATGCCAGAGAAAAGTTAAAATCCTGTTTTATGTGATTTCAAGAAGAAATAATCTTAAATTTGTTCTGTGACTAGTGCTCGAGAAAGGGCTAATGATCCTCCTCAGTGAGCAGGCTCATCCCTGAAATCTGTGTGGTTTCTGAGACTGAGAAATACAGAGGAAAGAACATGTTTCAGAAATCTGACTCTGCAGATTACATACACATGTTCCTCCTCAGGTTTAAAGAAGGAGCTAGAAATACGTTTATGGAAAGCAGTTACATCCCTTCCTGGGTTGATTTGACACACTATACCTTTGGTATAGCTACAGCCTGTAGTTCATCTCATGCCAAATTAAAGGATTTAAAGAGCTTGCAGGAAAATGACCGTGGTTGCCTGTCTTTGTGCCCGTGTCTTCATGGATTTGGGCCCCAACTACAAACACAGACGTGGCACATATTCCCTGTGCAAAGGAAAAATACAGTTGAACAGTTTATTAATGCGAATACACAAAATAGACTTGATCCCAATCAGTTTTTTAAACTCCAGTAACTCAGCAAACATGTTAAATAAAGTGTGCTGTTCATTAGTCTCAGTAGATGAACTAATTATTAAACATGAATACATGAGTCAAAAAAAGTCTATTGTATATATAATTCTGATCTGTTCAGGATTTTAGGCCTTCTCCTATGCTAGGCCATTATTTTTACACAGGTGCAATGTTCTGTCGGGGTGGATGTGAGACGGGCTCTGCTGTCTCAGTTTTGGATCTCAGGCTGACACAAACAGCCCTGGTTCGTAAGGGTTAATAGCGGGGAGTGAAAGTTGCAAAACAAAATATTTGAATATTAAAATTATAAACTCCCCCAGAACAACCTATTTTTCGTGATGCTGGGAGCGAGTTTCCTGGGTACAATTTGCATGAGGAAACATAGTCACCCAGATACTGACCGGGAGGTTCATGTGCTTTTGTGGCCGTAGTCAAATGCTTTATGTAACTCCAGCAGAGGCTTCGCAGAGGAAGGGTTTCCGCATAAATGAATGCTTTGCTTTCTGAAGGTGAACGGAGCTGCGTTCCCTTGTGCTAGGAGCACATTCAGGCCTTTGAAATGCAATTCTCACCTTTTGAATGCATAATATGAAAAGTGACCCTTTTTTTTGGTGATGTCTATTTTACCTTTTATGGATCGTAGGCTGAGGAATGCTGTCCTGCGGGAGTTTCTCGATGCCGACACAGGTGCCCGATTTCAGCTGCGTTATGCTTATCATTAGTAGATTATCAAATTCAGATGCCTGAATAAAGATTTATGTGCTTGGTCTATTTTATTGATCACTCTTCAGCTGTGTTCTGGGTTAATGAAAGTGATCTTATATCAAGCTTCCAGGAGCAGAAGAATGTTCAAGTAAGGAGAACTTGAACTTGGTAAGGAACTGTGTCGTTTACAGCAAGTGATCCTGGCTGGTTCTGCCCTTGCCCATCCAGGGGATACCTCCAGGAAGTTTTCTCCGCTGTGTCAGTTTTTTAGGACCTCTTGATCTCTGCTGTCGGGTAAGAGGGTTTGTGGTGGGCTGGCAGCTTATTCTGGGATGGTGGTGTTTCCCCTGGAGGTACTCCCCACAAGGCTTCGGGTCCATGTGCATGGCACAAAGCAATGCTGTGTGAGATAGCCCAGGTGAAGGGCTGCAGTTTGCAGAGCAGGCTAGCTGGGATGGTGTGGGAGCCATTCCAAAAAAAAACTGTGATGACGATAATAGGGTCACATTGTTTCCAGCAAGCGAGCTAGATTGATGATTTGGGTACCACTGTGCTGAGCTGGACATACCCACCAGACAGGATAGAGGAAAGCCTCGTGTCTGGTGCGTTACCCACATTAACAGTTATTTTATGCCTTAATCTCCCTTAGATTGTACTGCAGTGAGCTGGCTAACACCTGGTTGTTGGGAGGGTTTATTACCACTGTTTTGTAGGTCTCTCTTGTGAATTGTTGCCTGTAGGCTGTCTGGAATAGTGATCAGAATTATTTTCCATCTCTCTGCCAATAGATCTCCAGCCAACAGACCCTATGAATTCCTTTCCTAGTAGTGATGCTGTAGAAGTTAAAAAATTAAAGAAATGCATTTACATGGTGTATTGCAGGGCAATGAGCAAATCCATCTGATTTTGGATGCTTATGCTTTTTCTTTAGCATAGGGAAAAGAAATTCCTATTTAAAAATAAAAAGATCAGTAGGTTGCCTACATGGTAATGCATCTAAATTGTTCCATCTACCAAAGTCAATCCAGTGAAAATATGGTTGCTATGGCTTCTTTCATGGATTTTACACTTACTGTCTGTAAAAGGGATCATCAATACGTATCTGTCATCTCCACACAAGTTGTCTCCAGACTCCTAGGGAAGTGTATTCCAGCAGTTCAGGAATGGGCCAGGCACCCAAATTCTCTACTGTTTTACACTAGACCCAGTGTTAAGCACCTGTTTTGGAATTGTAGCTTGTAAGCTAGTGTTAAATATTTAATTTCCTTCTGAATTTAATAGGGACCCTTAGGCATCTAGGATTGGTGTTAGCAATAGCCCACGGGGATACATTGAATCATGCTGTGGAAATAGAACTGTCTTGCTGCCTCCCCATCCTCTTGATGCTTAGGTGAGAGTGGAATTTGCAGTCTGAAACTATTTAATGGACTCAGATGATGAAGCTTTGAATTGGAAATGAATGTTCATATTGGGGAGCAATAAAGGTGCTTTTCCTTTTTGTAATAACTCAGCTCTCAGGCAGGTAAAATGGCAATTGCTTTTCTGCTGCCCCACTAACTACTCTAAGCAAATGCTGTCTGCAGTTGTCTCATTGCAGCTGCACAACCAGGTAGCCAGAAATGGAAGCTTCCAGGGACACAGGGAAAAATAGATTCATAGAATCCTAGAATGGTTTGGGTTGGAAGGGACCTTAAAGACCATCTAGTTACAACCCCCCTGCCATGGGCAGGGACACCTTCCACTAGACCAGGTTGCTCAAAGCCTCATCCAGCCTGGCCTTGAACGCTGCCAGGGATGGGGCATCCACAGCTTCTCTGGGCAACCTGGTCCAGTGCCTCACCACCCTCTCCGGGAAGAGTTTCTTCCTGGTATCTAATCTAACCCTCCCCACTTTCAATTTAAACTCGTTACCCCTTGTCCTGTCATTACAGGCCCTTGTGAAAAGTCTCCCCCAGCTTCCTTGTAGCCCCTTCAGGTACTGGAAAGCTGCAATAAGGTCTCCCCGGAGCCTTCTCTTCTCCAGGCTGAACAAGCCCAACTCTCTCAGGTGTCCCCATAGCAGAGCTGCTCCAGCCCTCTAAGCATCTTCGTGGCCTCATCTGGACTTGGTCCAGCTGATTGGAACCTGATACTGCTGGGTGATGGTAAGAGGCACAGTTTGGAAACAGGTGTCACTCCTATCACTCCTCATGCATTTTATCTAATTGCTTTCTAGATATAAGTGCATAAATAGTGTTGGAGTAGAGATTAGCACCCAGGACTCTTGGACTTTTGACTCTCAGAGTAGTGTTACTTTAACCAGGTTCCTTGGGATTTATGTAATACTTCATTCCGGACATAAAACCAATAGTTTAATTGGGGATGAGATCCATCTGTCTTAACATTAATTGCTGTGAAGTTACCTGTTTAGGCTAAGAAAGTGACCTAGGCTCTTAATCAGTGGACAGAGAGGGACAACCAGAAAATGGCTCATCCCATCCTGAAAGAGGAGGTGCTGGTGGGTCATTGGGCAGAAAGATACCTATGGCAAAAAGTACTCCTTTGAGTATGGAAGGAATGGAGAAGACTTGCTTGCCCTGAATGTTGAGCTTGTGGACAACTGATGTGGCAGGAGACAAACTGTATTCTAGGTCTGCTATAAAACAGAGTTTGGGTTCACTGTGATCACACTGGGAGTTCCTTGATTTTGAAGTGCAGACAGAATCTCAAAGGAGGATCCAGTCCTGTGAACATAAATGTCTGTCCAGTCTTCCTCCCGTAAGCCTGCATGTGTGAAAATTAAATGATTGCATACCTATGGAGGAGTTACAGACCAAATTACCTGAACAATGTGGAAAGCAGTAACTCTGTGTGTGTGTGTACAAGGAAGCTGCAACCAAAAGCACAGGTGGCCTTCAGAGGTCTGGAGGGTCTTCTGAAATGTTAGCCCTTTATGTAAATTCACTATATATATTTGTGGTGAAGAAAACCATTATGGACATATTTTATTTATATTTCTTTTCTGCAGAAAGGTGACAGAATTTTAGGAAGTGGGACATGCTGCGCCCACAGGGGAAGATCTCATAGATCCATCCTTCACAGGCAAGGGCAGAGCAAGTGATCTGGCAGGCATACTGTGTATGTGCTTTACTCCGTGGAAAATTGCAAGTTTAACTGGGTTTTTATCCTGCTGTTTTTTAACAATACTGAACCTGTCACTATGCAGGGATCTTTGTATATGAAAAATGTCAAAAAAAGATTAAGTGACATCTCAGTGGGTTCTTTAATGCTCAGGGCACAGATAGCTAATCTCAAAAGACTATGGCAACCATAGAAATAATATGTAAGAAAACAAAGCAAAAATTACTGCACAATGTAATCTAGTTATATACAAATCAGGCAGCATTTAATACCAGTATCCTAATATTTTTTTGAGAAAGAAAATACCACATTCACAAAGAATGTTAAACTGCCTGGCCCCAGTGGTGACAGAAATCCTTTTAATCCTCGTGTGGCCCCAGCAGCAGTAACATAGGTTTCTGTCTGCTCTACTCGCCATGTGCCAATGCCAACATGAGGGGTTCTGCAGGATACGCAAAGCAGTGACATGAGCCTGGGTCTACCAATGGATTTGGGTGCTGGAGCTGAGTGTCCCTGTCTATAGTCCGCCTTGAAGGTTCCTACTGCCATTTAGGAATCCTGCCATACAGGCCTTGCAGTGCCTGTCCCCTGTCCCCCAAGGGGTGGATACCTTGCAAGGGATTCATGGTCAGTACTTGTGGGAGAAAGTTGTCTCAAATCACTATGAGAAACAACTGGAAATAAGTTCCATCTCACTTCATCCTTGCCTGGGCTCCTAGTGATCTGACCTGTGTCTCCGGGAGGATACTTTCCTCTGGACAGGCTGAGATAAGTTGTTTGGCCCAGAAATTTTCTTTGTAACAGCAGTCATTTCCTCTAAGACATAACCAGAGAAGGTAATAGTGTCTTCTTTACGTATAATCTTTATTGTGTAATTCTGAGTGGGTAGAGTATTCCACGTGGCATGCAATTCCACCCCTTTCTCCACCCGAAAGGATTTGAAGCACCTCCCATCGCCTAGGTGCGTGTCCCAGCCAGGCGTAGATGCTTAGGCACACACGAAAAGGAAGAGAAGGCGCTATTTACCTCTCTTTTAAAGGTTGCCTAAAATTGAATGTAAACAACTTAATCATTAAGATACTTCTGTAGGACAGGGCTCCAGGGGATGAGTGAACCTGCTTGCCTACCCCTGGGGTGGCCAGCCTGTGGCCAGCCAGCCAGGAGTGTCACTTTGGCATGGAAGGCAGAATCCCTTCACGCTGTGGTTTCATCTGCTCGAATTAACTGAAAACTTGTGAAAGACGTCCGCTACTTCACAGCTAGAGACTGCCAGAATTAAACCTCTCCTTTGACAGTGCATTTTGCTGGCATGCATGGCTGGGAGATACATGCTGTTTAGGTCTTTTTCATATCCTTTCTCCCTCTTATTTTGAGAATGTTTTCTGCTGAGGCTTTCAGGTGTTCTTCCATTCATGGTGCTGTCTTTGATTTCTGTTTATTCCTGGTACCACGCAGTGTCACATAATCAGACTGCAGTAGTGTCACTGAACAAATCCTTCCTTCCAGGCAATGAATATATCATGCCATCAGACCCAAACAAAGGAATATTCTCTTTTGCAGGACCCATATTTCCAATGTCACGTCTGGGCAGCTAATCCCATAAGGGAAGTTACAACCACCAGAGGAGTAATGGAAATTGCACCAGATAAATTTTTTTTTTTTTTCTGAAGCACCAGCACTCTTTAAAAAAAATTGCAAGTCTGAACTGAAGGAAGAAGTGTAGAGACAAAAGTAAGGTTTGCAACAATTGTTTTCAATTTATCAAAAAAAAAAAAGAAAAAGACTGTTCCTTTATACTTTTATCTTTATATTTTTAACTGGTGGGTATGAAAATTTTCTTATTTAACAATTAAATAGCTGCTATGTGTCTCTTGGTGCCTTCATGCCTTTGACTAATCCACAAAACGGGGCTTAGTGGTATAAAATGTTAGAAGATGTCACGAGCAACCCCAAATGCATGTTTTGCAACAGACAGCTGTTAACTAATGCCTAAGAAATAACACCATGTTTTGACTGCACATGCCACACAAAATTAAAAATGTGCTTTGTGAGTTAGCTGCAAAGTACCCATGTGCTTGGAAACCTCTACCATTCACAAAGTGCTCTGCAGTGCGTACAACATGCAAGGGCAATGCACATATGAGTATGATATAAATTTTATATGAAATGCACTTCTGTCTAGCAGCCTCATGAAAAGTCTAAACACCACTTCTTGTCTGATTTTAAGGAGAACTTGAGCTTTAGGTTTGCTATGTGCTTGCAATTTTAAGTTTAGCGAACTTAATATACCTACTGCGTGCAATATCACAGCAGAGTTAAAATGCCAAGAATTTTCTTTTACTGATATCTCTCAATGTCTGACTGTGTTTACACTCATAAATGGTTCAGTTATCTGACTGATCTACTTACCTCTGCTTTTTGTTTCATAGACAATATGGATTCAGTTTGGAATTTCATAGAATCCTAGAATGGTTTGGGTTGGAAGGGACTTTAAAGCCCACCCAGTTCCACCCCCTCTGCCATGGGCAGGGACACCTTCCACTAGACCAGGTTGCTCAAAGCCTCATCCAGCCTGGCCTTGAACACTTCCAGGGATGGGGCATCCACAGCTTCTCCGGGCAACCTGTGCCAGTGCCTCACCACCCTCTCCGGGAACAATTTCTTCCATATGTATGACCTAAATCTACCCTCTTTCAGTTTAAAGCCATTACCCCTTGTCCTATTTTACTTCTTTCTCCATCTCATGACGTTTTCCGATGAGGAGGCTGTGTTTGGCAGGTGCTGACAATGCATGAATCCTATTTCAAATGCCCCAGTACAAATGTAACCATTCTTTGGTTTAGGAAAGGACTATTACAAATACTTGGTTGACCCACTTTTTCTTTGCATATGACCTCATGAAGCAGGATGCTAATTAATGGATCTATTTTTTCCTTATTATTGCATTGCTGTACTGTATATTTTTGCCCATTTGCTCTCTATCAGCTATAATCTCTGTAAGACATGGACTAGTAATTTTTTTTTAGGCTGTGCACAACTTGAGATCTTTATCTGTGACTATTTTTGTAAATAATAAGCATGATTAATAGTGCTTTCCTGTTCTGGAGTGTGGAGTGATTCCATCAGATCTCAATGTGAAAAGTTACTTCAAAGAGAAGCTACTGAATGTGATAGCAGAAAGTTGTCAACTTGCGAAGTAGTTTGACTCCTGAAGAGAACGTTCCTCTTTAAAAAGACTTATATCCTTTTGTAGTAGTTTTTGATCTTATGTTGAAGATTTTAAATTGGCTTTCAGTCCTGTGTTCTGCATATTATAGAGTTGAATTAATTGTGAGCTTTATGTGGTTCTTTTATTGAAAGGTCTTTCAGTTCTGTTTTCTCCTTAGAAAAATGTCGCATGAGTCTCCCGTGAACCCATGAGAGAAAATGAAAGTTTACAGTTAATAAAATGCATTTACCTGTGTGTGAGCTGTGACTGGCTGAACTGAACTTCCCCCAGCACTGCTGTTATTATATACCGTATGTCTCCCACAGATATACAAGACTCGAGGCCAGTGGGGAACAAAGTTTTTTGTACAAACGCTGGTATGCAAGACTCCTTCATCTTCTGAAGCTGCTGTGCCCGCAGAAGTGTGAAATAGTGATGAGAATAGTGATTGTTTGCCTTAACACTCAGCTGCTTCTCCTAGATCAACACTTGCAGCTGCAAAGGATTTCTCTGAACAGATGCACAATGGTTGTGGTCCAGCCCACGGAGATTTTATAGCAGAGGGAAGTAGGGGAAGGAAGGAAGAGAGAAAGACAGACAGACAGGCCTCAAGTGTCCTCACATGCCAAGAAGGGTGCAATAAGAAAAGTCATTCTCTCCACTGCACTTTCTGGCAGCTCCTACACAGGGGCTGATTTGAAATGAGCATGTGGCTTAGAGCTTTGCCCCTTTTTTCGAGCTCAGGTCACATGAAGGCCTTGGTGGCATTGCTGAGAATCTCTGCTGGAGAGCACCGTCACGACTTAACAAGTCTCAGAGAAGAGCTGTGAGTGTCACAGTGGTGGGCTTGCATTAGCTCTAGTGATGGATTTGGGATGTGGCAGTCAATTTTATTATATTTGTGTTCTCAAGGCCAAACTAAACCAACTATTTTCTGCAGTGTTCTATCTCTGGTAAGAGAGGGGGATGCCAGTTTCTGGAAGAAGGGAAAAGACAAAGCAAAATGAGGAGAGTTGAAAATGCTGTTACAATGTGGCCCAACATAAATATAATAAGCTGAAACTTTCAGTGGCCAATCCATTTGGTTGGGTTGTCACCTCTGAATTAATCAGCAAGGTTATATTTGGTGTATAAATAGCTGCGAAGCAGGTGTCATGATCACAAGCAGTGTTGTAGTGCTGCACAGGCACTCACAGGGAGTTTGTTAAAGAATCCATAACTTACCGGGATCTTGTATTAGGGTAGAGCTGTCATGGAGAATGATGTCTCTCAAACAGGAGCTGGTTGTTGCCCAGTGGTGACAGGAGTCTCCATTGCAGAGGTCTTTGCAGCAGTGCCTTCAGCTGGATGGGGTGAGACTCTCTGAACTGCAGTTCTGCTCAGTTCTTCCAACCCAGCTGGCCCATGGTCCTACATGACCACTCCAGCACATGGAAGATCCATTGCTATTATCTTAACAATGTACAGGATACTGTCCTATGTGACAGTTTCCGCATCTGCAAGAGCATTTATTAACTGCTTACCATTAGCACAGTGTGATCCCCTCTTTAGCAGGAATTGCCTGGTAGTTGTGGGGTGACCCCATCCAGGAGACTAAGCAAGACTTTCAAGCACACAGATTGGACTAGGCAGAGCAGGAGCTGCCTGGGACTTGCAGTTCTGCTTCAACAAGTGTCCAAAAGCCCCAGCTAGAGGGGTCCTGCAGAGTCAGTTTAACACTTAGCTGTGAGGGCACTGGGAGTTCAGTCAGTCACCCAGTTTCAAGCCAGTCCCTTGTACAACGCCAGTCCAGTGTCTCATCTATGTGGATGACTATCTGGAGAGTTCATGGGCCACACAGGGACTCAGTGCGCCTCAACCTTTTTGAGTCATCCAAGTAGACTCCCAGCAAATCACCTCCTGACTGTTTCATAACTTAAATATACTAAATAATGCTGCCCCTCTACAGCTACTCTTAAATTTTCAACATGTGCAGGTCTAAATTATCTACCTTTGTACGTTTTAATCAGTTTCAAATCCCAGGACAGAGGTTTGAATTTTAACCCATGACTAATTAGTTTTCTTAATAGACTTAAAAAGAACTTAATGAAAATCCAAATAAATTATACCTTACCACCCTACTTTACCTATTACTTTGCTGACAAGAATTCTAATGTTAGTAGAGACAAAATTTTCTTATACAAAATCTCTTTATCTCTATTGCCTTCCATCTAAAACACACAAATAGTAGGAGCCAGACCTTCAGCATCACTTAACTAATTTCTTTGAAGCTGTGCTAATTTACATCAGTTGATGATTTGACCAGAAACATGCACGTCTAAGAACCTCATCAAGCAATCCTTCTCATGCAATTAGTCCTTAATTGTTTAAGTAGTCCCACAGAGGTTAGTAGTGAGGAAGGCTCATAGGTTTTGGCAGCCAGGGGCTTTTCTGCTGAGGTAAGGTATAAAAAAGGTGCTCACATCTGCAGGAGCATTTACTTGGGTGTGATGTGTCTGTGATGCTGCTTCCCCAGTGCTGGTCAACATGGTAGCTCTGTGGCCTCTCAAAACTTCATGAGCTCAGTCCTTGTCTGTCTGTGCTGCTGAGGGATGAGACCCTGAGAATGGGTGCCCTTCTCCTCCCCATCTTTGGTCTTTCTCCTGCAGGTTTATCTCAATCATGCTGTTATGAAAATCTTTTTCATAATGAAAATGAGATTCCTCTTCCCAAGTACCAGATGCTGGGGTACCCTCTCAGTAGGCATGAAGCCTATGGCAGGTGAAGTGAACACTTGAACCCACGTTCCTGTGATGCCAAGTGCCTGCACTCTTTCTGTACAAATGTGCTGGCATTCATGCTGGCATTGTGCTGCTGTTGTGTGGTTTTTCTGTGAGCTGCCTGGGAAGCATGCAGCCACACACTAGTTGTTAGTGGTGACCAGACTGTGCTTACTTTCAAGATAGCTTATTGCTGTAATAATTAAAAAAATCTTTTTCAGGGTTTCAGCTCAGGCCAAACTCGCAAGCAGAGTGTTAGTTGTTGGGCTGCAGGAGTGATATACATACACGTATATATATGTGTGTCTATACGTGCTTTTTTTTCCACTGCTATTGTAAGATACTTGGGTGTGTGCAGAGTAAAAAGTGAGCAGAACAGAAGTTTTGAGTTGCTGATACCTGGGGTGGTGGTCTGGGTGGTCGAGCAGCTTGGTGGTTGTGTGCCTGAGGCAGGGAGCAGCCTGGGAGCTCAGAATCAACACAACCCCACAAGGACTTCTTGAGGTGGATCTCTGTTAAAAATGCTTTGTATTATACGATATATCAAATAAAATATCTATGTAGGCCTGTTTAGAGCCAGAAGTTTCTCAATAGATACTCATAAATATATCTGGAAAGCTGACCATCATATGTTTTTAAAGGCCTGGTTAAGATTACTGTTAGAGTTAATAGGCCTAGACAAAATGCTGCTAGAAAATATTTACTTAGAAGTAATGAGAAGCAAATCTACTGACAGATATTTGGGGATGCTGAATTGAAAATAGAAATAATTTGTCAGATTCGTCATGAAAGCAATACCAAAGGTTGATAACTTGTGAAAGGAAAAGTATAATTGGAGAGAGGTAATGCAGTGTTTCCTTTTTGTAAGTGAGCACTGGAGTGGTGGTGATAATTTCAGCCAGTGTATTTTGTGTGGTTTTAGAAGGATGGTTAGTGCTGCAGATGAGTAGAGGGCATATTCCCTGGACTCTCTCAGGCAGGAAAATCACAGCATATGGTGGTATAAATATGACATTGAACATTTACTCTGTGTTCAGAGATCTATGATAAACCCAGGGCAGAAACATAAATCTACCTTTCACGTGTAAGACTATGCCTAAAGAATATAGTCTACCCTTGTAATTTTACAGTTTTTTTGGGGGTTTTTTTGGGGGTGTGTGGGGGTAGGACAACACACGTTGACACCACTAACTTACAGAAGAATAAAAGTGATAGCTGTCTTGAATTTATTTTTTGTGCTTTTATCTTTCATCGTTGGGGTTGCTAGATCTTCTAGGATGGAGTGTTTCCCACACTTAGGTACAGGATGCTATAAAACATGAGGCTGCAAAACTGAGCATGTGTGGATAAATAAGGTCCCTGTTTTCACTGCTCATTATCAAAAAAAAATTATAATTGGTTTAAGCATGAGACATAGAAATAAGTAGTTTGATCAAGTTTATACCTACTGGAAAAACTCATGTGAACACTTTTCTACCAGTAATTGAAGTCTACAAACAAAGAGGTATGAACTAGCGTAGCTGATTTTAATTGAAGATACTGACATCTTACACTCAGCATAATGGAATTACAAAGAGCCCAGTGAAAGTAGGAAACTAAGCTTAATATAAATACTCTCCATTGACATTCAATGAGGAAGATGTCCTACCATAAAACCTTCCTTTATAGGAGCGAGTCTGAGGAACCCGCTCAGTATGAAGTGTCACCAGAAGAGGGTTTAGAAAAGTCAGTGGAAAGAGAAGAATCAAACTGGTGACATCAGACAGCATAAGCCGAGTATGTACCTGTTGACCTCAGGGCTGAATTGGCTGAACAAATAATTGTGGCTTCCAACTTATTTTTTTAGATTTTTTTTTTTTTTTTCCTTTTTGGGTGTATGGGAAGTAGTGAATGTAACACCAGTCTTTATCAAATGGCTGCAGAGGGAATTTGAGGAACCATAGAACAGCACTCTGACTTTTGTGTTGGACAAATCAGTAGAAGCTGTAACAACTGGCAGAAAACAGTAGGAGAAATATGACGTAAGGGAGAAGAGTGAAAGAAGATTTCATAGACGGAAGTCGTTCCTCACAAATCTATTGCAGTTCTTTGAAGAATATGTGGGTAAGGGTGGTGCAGTTACAATTTTCCAAAAAGCTTTCAACAACACCTTTTACCAAAGGCATTTGATGAGATTAAGCTGTCCTGGATTAATAATTTCTTAAATGAAAGGAGCCACAGGGTAGGAGTAAATGGTCCCTGTTTCACAATAGAGAGGAGTATCCACAGTCCCAGACTCTGTGCTGTTTAGTGTATTCTTAAATGACATGAGAAAGGGGATGAGTCATGTGGTGCTTGATCAAAGTATTTCAGAATAACCAAAGATCAAACCAACTGCAAAGAGTATCAGAAGGATTTCTTGGTATTAACTGACTGAAAAATAAAAAAGGCAGATAAAATCTGTGGCCTGTGTACTTTAAGTAATGGACCTGGGGAAACCAATCACAACTATATGTACAAAATTATAATTTTCCTATTAGCAATAGCAATTTGAAGTTTTTATGTGTATTTTTTTAAGAAAATCCTTATAGTGACAACTATAATTGAAAAGCAAGTTGAATGTTAGTAGTTATAAGGAAAGGAATGGAGGATAAAACATCACTTTGTCACTGTACACATATGGAGGGTGGTGAGTAGGGAGCTCTTTTCTGATCCCTTAATTTCAAAAAGTTGTAGTACAGAAGGAAAAGATACAGAAAAAGACAATAAGGTTAACCAGAAATCTGGAATGGCTTCTGCACGTGGAGGCGTTAAATGAGTTGTAGATTTTAGCCTGGGAAAGAGACTACTGTGATAGTGTATGTGGTGAAGTTCAGCTAGGGACAATCATTCCCTGTATCTCACAGCCCGTGCCGTATGGGCAATGTAATGTTGCTATTAGACATCTGCCTTAAAACAACCAAGAGGAGGTCCTTTTCCACACAGCTTGTAATACCTCTCAGGAACTCATTGCCATATGATGTGTCGGATGTAAAAGTGGAAATGGGTTGAGCGGATTGGGCGCATTTGGAGAAGAAAGGCCATCAAGAACAAACTCTGGCGCAGAGCAGCCTCCACCACCTGCTTGCTGGGAGGATCAATGGGGCTCTCTGCATGCCATGTTTCCTGGCAGTAGCATGTGCTGATAGCCACTGCCAGAGACAGACCACAGGAACAAATGGACTTTTAGTCTCACCAAGCTGTCTTAAAATATTTATGCTGATGTCCATTCTGTGCTTTACGTGGAGTTAACCCTGCTCTTCACTGTTGACTCTCTGACCAAAGTCTGGCCTGTGCCAGAGGACTCAGGTGGCTGCCGTGACTCAGACCTTCTGCCAGCGGGAGGTTGTGGCTCTGTTGAGCTGTCAGCCAGCTCTGCTTTCAGACTTCACCGGTGCTTCTGCTTCTCTCATTCTCTTGGACTTTTTGCCTCCCTAGCCTTGACTTTTTTAAAAGCTACGCTTTAACTTTCATTCTTTCTAAGGAATGTAAGTACAAGGTGATGCCTGGAGGGGTCATGTGGGCACAATTCCAGCACATCTGTATGTTGGTGTCATAGCAAAAGGTCTTGTTGTGTTCTTACCCAGCATGCAGTAAGCAGTACAAGCTCTGCTCTCTGGGTCTTTCTCTGCCTGCTTGGCATGGAGGAAGGAAAGGTGTACACTAAGGAGGCAGGTGATTCATTATGGTATGAAGCAAGCTGAATACGACTCCTCTGTAAGGAACTTCTGGCTGTGTTTCCTAACAGACAGGTGGAAGCTCCTTATTTGTATGCATTAATGACACATTCTTATCAAAGAGTGATAATGCAATGGACAAACAAGTGACATTTCCAGTATTAATATGTAAATTAAACGCTAAGAAGAAATGATCAAGGACTCCTGAAATACAGCAGCGAGCACTAATTGCATTCCTTGCCCTTCAATATGCTGTGCGCTGTAGATAGCTCTTTTCCCTAAATGAACATTTAAAGCTTTCATTTTGTCTGCTTCTTCACACTTAAATGTTTCAGAAATGTTTTTTCTTAAGTATGTTGCGCTGTTTGCATATCGTGCTTTATTGTACCTCATAGGATGCTGATGTGACCAGCGGTTTGCTTGAACAGCCTTCGGGTGCTCTGATTCCCCAGAAATCTTTGTAGGTTAGTCCAACCTTTGGAACAGCAGGTGCAATACTGAAGTGGATTTCCTTGTGAGAAACCATGCACTTTTGCAAACACATCTCGCCCTATTTCAGAAACTGACTGGGAGTTTTTGTTTTGCTCCTTTTATTTATTTAATTATTTGTTTATTCCCCTGGAAATCTGTTCCAGAACTTTGGTCTCCAGATGGCTGGAAGTCTCATTTCTTAGTTATTTTCCTCATATGCCAACACTGTCTATGATCTTGGAAAATTCTCTTGTGTTTTCTCCCTGAAGTATTTGTAGCACAATCACTCCCTGTCTCAGGATGTGGTGTCTTTGCTTTTTTTAAGCCGAATAAATAATTTTGTAATAGTGTCCCTTTAGAAGATGAATCTCCATTTCTCCAGTCCTCTAACTGGTATTCCCTGAACCTGTGCCAATCTGAACTCCTCTTTCTTTAACATAAGCTGTTAGGAAAGGTAAGTACTGTGTGAACTAAGGACTTCCTTATCAGAGCTTAACCCAACAATGATGCTCCTCTGCTGTCTGCATATAAGAAGCAGGGTTACCATGGAGGTTATGGAGACTTGTACAATGTATCTTTCCAGATCAAGCATCTCTGAGTGAAAAGATCCTGGTAGAATAGAAAAGAATACCCCAATAGTCAAAATAAGTTACATGGAGAACAGCTGGAGTGGTGCCTGATGAAGCTCAGGAACTTGCGTACAGCACTTCAGGTTCATCCTTGCTCCTGTCCAAACGACTTCTGCAAGCCCAGCCCCTGGCCACCCAGCATAGTGCTTTTTTTGGAGAATCAAGGCTGGGAGTGTGCAATATTTAGGGTTCATTTTCCTTACTGGAGCTATGCAGAAAGATTACAATGAGGAAAGATCCCTTTCATGTACTTTTCTGTTGGCTGAAGGAGTGAATTGCAAATGATTTCCCAGCTCCAATTCTCCTTTGCCTATTTATTTGAGATTACTAAGAAGAACTGATAGATACTGGAGAAGAAAGTGCCTGAAGAGTGAGACTCAGCAGGAATTTCCCATATCCAGAGGGGGAGGTGTGTGTCGAGATCCTTTTGGAATTGGCTTTATTTAGGTGTTCAGACAGTGCTCTGCTCTATCTACCATTGGAAGAAGTATAAGTTAGATGTAGAGAGGATTGCTACATTCCCATTGGCAATGGCAAGTAGCAATTCCTACAGGCTAGACACCTGAAATGTTGTAACAGCCTTTGATTTCTGAAAATATGTGGTACACTTCCTTCTCACTTTGCAGCCGTCAGGGTGGTGCTCCATAGTAACAGCTCTTCAGAGGAGCAGACTGGATACACTTGGTTTAAGACAGTTTCACTTTTAAAACTGTCTAAAGCTTAGTCAACAAGCTCATCTCTACTCAATGCACTTATGTTTACTTTCTTAATTTTTTTAAAAGACATTCTTCAGACTGAGCCACAAATAACTTTCTTTGCTTTCAAGTCCCACTTCTGAGTGTAGTAGGGAGATGCTGGAGAGGGCTGGGGAAGGTGTTTTATTCATCAAGAAGCTAAAGGGAGACTTGAGGTGATCTCTCTGCCTCTGATGAAATTCATTCCTTTATCTGGAAGCTCTTAAATCATTCCTGGCAGAGGTGACATTATAAAAATAATTCTGAAGAACAAAAGTTCTTGCCCTTGGAATACACTGCATTGCACCAAATGGTAGGCATTTATTACTTTTTTTTTTTTTTTTTTCCCCTTAGGGAGGCTCCAAGAGTTGAAAGACACATGGAAACTTTAGTTTCCTTTAGATTTCTTTAATTGCTTTTTACAAGTTGATAGATATTCTGCCCCCTCCCAAACAAGTACCTTGTGGAATAAACTACACAAAGGATAGACATAGTGGTAACTGGTGAAGCCTAGGGACTTGCTCAGGACACTTTGGGTCCTTTTCTGTCCCAGTTTAAGGGATTGTGGTGAACCTAGCCCTGGTTTGCTATTCACCACCTCTGTGGCAATACGTGCCTGTGGGGCACTGAGCTGTCCTTCCCATGTACTCGGTTGTGGCAGTGTGGCACATATTTATTTAATTTTACACAAGCAAATAGAAATAAAATAAATCCTTTTCCTATGTCTTACTCCTTTGACAGGCAGATGCACTTTGGGGATGTAGACTTTAATGCAAGGTAGTAGAGAGAATTTTGTGGGAGTCTGTGTGACTCATGAATGCATAACGTCCCTCAAACTACCCTCTAGTAAGAAGAATCTGTGGGGTTTGTTTTCCTTCTGAGTAACAAGGAGATCATTCTTCCTCCTTCTGATGGTGCACACCCTTGCGTGAATTTGTTCTTAAACAGGGATGGTTTATTTGGTTTTTGTTGACAGTAAAAGCAATGCATAAACATTGCTGAGGTTGAATAATAGACACAAGGATATATGGAAAGCCTGCTAGTTACAGGGATGCTAATATTTGTCCCTTTCTGTAGATTATTTAAAAAAAAAAAAAAGAAAACCCCAGACTCTAGGAGATAGCAAATAAAAGATGAAGGTGATGAGCCTATGCCATTTTATTCAATGGGTTCTAATTCAGTCTGAATAGAGTTACAACCTAAGTGCACAGATAATGTAATTTTGTGGTAATTGCTGTTGGTCATAGTGATTTTTCAGGACATATTTTGGAGTATGACTTGGCTTGTGTTGTTCTGGAAGCATGTCAAGTCTGGTTTAATAAGCTTATTTAAATTCTGGTCAGGATCTTTCTACCTTATTAGCAGAATATTTGAAGTGTTCTATTATGTAAAATACTTAGCACCTGGGTGAAAACTTGGAGGTGGTCTACAGTTCAGCAACAGTGGCAAGTAGTACTTTGCTGGATAACTAATTTCTGTGTCAGTAGAGAAGGAAATGGGCTTTTGGGTGGCTCAGGAAGTCTGAGGTGCCAGCTCAGATTTTAGTGAGGGAGATGAGACACTCTTTAGAGAAAATCCACAGCTTAGCCAGGAGGTTTGGCTGCAAACAGAATATGTGGTCCAAGAAGTAGACAACTAGAGTAAAGGCAAATGGAAAGAGGTGAGTTTTGGCCTTTCTCTATGCAGCTTTTGCAAGCCTCTTCAGACTTTTATTCCCTAATACCTGATTTCTGAAGCTTTTATATATTTTAAATCATTCCAGTTTTTATTAATCTTTGAGTATATTGCAATGATTTCTGCCATGCACTTTTGATCCTGTTTTCCAGAATACTACAAATGGCTTGAAATGGGAGCTGACAATGACAATGTCTCAGGCGCAGCAGCTTCTACCATCCTCTGAGCAGCCGCTCAATCTATGTGCCAACTGAAGGCTTCTAATAAAAAAGCCATTTTAGCATTTACACCTGATTTGTTAGCCTGACTTATGGAAGGTGATGAGTACTCCTCACCTTCAGATTGGTTCTGGGACACAGTAAGATGTCTGGAAGCTTTCCAGCAGCAAATGCTTTAGTATAATATTCTAATTTATAGAGTAGTGTTCTGTTTAGCATAACTCAGATTTACAAATTGGCTATCTCTGACCTTGATATTCTCCCCTATGTACTGTGATAACAGTGAATTTTGAGAATGCTCCTTGTTACCTGACAGCACAAGGGGCAGCAAAACCAGAAGTGTCTCCTCTTGGAGATCGCTTCATGCTGTCCAGACAGTGTGAAACTCACATGTGGGTTTTTTCAGGCATTAGGCAATTCAGCTTTGTTAAGGAAACTTCCATATAGTATGAATTTATCTCCCTCCTAGTTTCTGGAATGTGGCTGAAAGTCCTACAGGTGGGCAAAGTCCCCAGTGCCAGGGTAGCTTTGGAAGTGGTGAGCAGTGAGGCTGCTTCTAATGTGTGCGGGATTGTGAGCAGGCAGTTCCAAAGACACTCTGAATCTCTACTGTAACCCCCTGACCGTACTCTTTTCAGCTTTACTCTGCTGCTTTTATTAAGTAATCTGCCACTGGTGTAGCATTCAGCTGGATGTGAAAGCTTGAAAGAGCTTTCAGGTGGGGAGGGAAAGCCGTAGTGTGTTCAAAGCTGGGACCAGAAGGCTATCAAGGAGCCACCTGAATACTTAATGGGACTGGGACCGTGTTGCTCTGTCCTTTCTGTTCATCGCCAGAGCACAAATCTCAGCTGAAGTTACTCAGCACTGAAGGAAAGTCGCTGGCAGCCTTTTAAAGGAGCATGTGAAGCTGGGCATCCAGAGAAGTTTGTAGTCTTGACTGCAAGAGGCTCTATGTAGGGAGCAACCCATGCACCAACGTATTGCACTTGTGAGTGAACTGAGAGCTTGCTGTGTACTCAGTAAAGCTGCTCCCAGATACATCAATGACTTTACTGGAGTCAGCAGTATAAAGAGGGTTAGAATCCATCTGTACCTGCTCATATAAACTTGTCAGGATACTGAAAGACTTAAGTCCTAAATGTGATGAGCTGATATTTCCTTATTGCTTATGTTTAATTTTCCCATGCACCAGTGTTGCTGGTTGAAGTAGTCAAGCCAGATAAGCAAAGTGAGACCCCAGTCTGTGTCCCAACACAGTGGTCTGGATGAAGTCATGGTGGCAAAGCTCTAAGTGATTTTAAAGAGGGCTGGCTGTCATCCATAGCAATAAACAACCCCTGTCGCTAGCACTAATAGCCTGAAAGCATTTTCAGTTTAGCTTGTCATGCTCTACCTACCACTTTATTAGCAAACATCTTTCATATTGTAAGCAATTCTACAACCTATATAGAGGCAGTAAAAAAAGCAGTGATTCTGTACCTCTTCAAATTCAGTTAGAATGATAGAATATCTTGAGTTGGAAGGGACCCATAAGGATCATTGAGTCCGACTCCTGCTCCTCACAGGACTACCTAAAACTAAGCCATATGACTAATGTCATCATGCAGATGCTCCTTGAACTCTTGAGAGGCTTGGTGCTGTGACCGTTTCCCTGAGGACACTGTTTTGGTGACAGACCAACCTCTCAATGAAGAACCTTTTCCTAATGACCAATCTGAACTTCCTCTGACACATTTGATTTTATCTTGTATGACTTCCAAGGCAAAAAATTATTAATAGTTTTGTGTTTGAACATTTTCCTTAAAGATAGTTCTTCTGACAGAAGTAGTCTCTTATTTGATCTTGCTAAGTATATTTAATTTATCAAACTATGTAGTTAATATATTTAAGGAAACTAATTCATATCCCTTAAAAAACAAATATTCTTCCCATCAGATACTAATTTTTTTTTTTTTAAAGAGAATTTTGGCTTGTTTGTTTTGAATTTTTAAGATTTTGAAACATAAATAAAGCATGAATCATTTCATGTTTGGAAACCCTGCTGTAGGGAGGTCCAGGTAATTTTTCTGAGGATGGAGAGGGTACATGTGGAGGGTTGTGTTGGTGTGTGTATACATATATACATACACGCTTGCCTGTGAGCATTTATACATGCATATAAGTATGTATACATAGACACCCACACTGACATCAGTGCAGGACTTCAGTTGCAGGATTAGTGCCATCTAACTAGCGTCTTGTACTGCCCCAACACTTGAGCATGATGGGGTCTTGTAAAAAAATGTAACAGATAAATTTAAAGAGGAAAGAGGTAGTAAGGAAGGAAAGAAAGTGAGGATGATATCACAAGATTATGTGAATTATCTGTAGGCCCAGCACGGTGTTTTTCAGTCATTAGAAAACACAGTTAATAAGGAATGTGGGTTGTCCCTAATTGCTGTTCACACATAAGGATCCTGCTGATGGGTGTCAGCAGAAGCAGGTCTTGAGGAGTGATTTGAAAGGGAAGATTCCAATCAGATCTTTTTTCAAAGGGTACATTTTCTTCTTTAAATCAGTTGGAGTTCCCAGAGCTGAATCATTAATAAGCATCTTTTCTGATGAAGTTCAGAGCCCCACAGTACTGGGAAAAGGATGAAATTAAAGCTTGAG
>NW_010229006.1:0-16320 GCF_000690775.1 Eurypyga helias
CAACCCAGGTGCAGGACCTTGCTCCTAGAAGGTGCCTGCAAAGAAGAGATACATTTTGAGGAAAAGGATTTATATAATAAAAATTATTAAATTAAAAGAAAAATAAATGAATGGCAGAGAAAAATTGAAAATAAATAATATAACTTTGAGAGTAAAAACAAAGAATGAGATCTGGAAGACAGGCATACAGAGAGCAGGACAAGAACTGCTATTCTAGTCACTTGTCTACCCAAAGTATATGTGGAGTCACTCTTCTTAAAGTCTCTCCTTTATATTTCTGACCTATTGCAAAGCTGTTCTGAAAAATCCAGTCTCAGTTATTTTTACTTTCTTGCCCTGTCATTCTTATTACTCACTCAATAGGAGCCGCAATGTAAAAAATAAGTGAAGTCATCAGCTTCACAGCATTTTGTATTGATCCACAAATACAAATGCCATGTGTGGTTTTTGCCAGGATAAAAAATCAGCAGAAATGTGGAAGGAAGGTGGCTACCTGGGGATACTATTGCTGAAATATGACTTTGAAAAGAGCAAGTTTGTTCCACCTATAAATACAACATGATCAAAGTTCAGGTAAAGAGTTTTCAATTCTTTTGTCATGCTATTTTAATGTATTTTTGTTCTTTTCAAAATCTGACCATCACCAGTGCAACAGAACCACTCTTGAAAATAATTATAAAATGTAATTAATTATCACAGCAAGGTATTTTATACTTGACATTCAGAATATAAGTAAAAGATAAAATTAATCTATGCCAACAGTGTTTTGAGACAATAAATTATGCAACTTAGTATTATCATGGAAGCAGTTTCTGTGGGAAGAATTTAATTATTTTCTTTAATGAAACATGTAGAACATGAATGTGTAAAGTCAGCAATAGATGAATTTTTTATTTTCACAAAAAATTCAGATGCAACATTTTTGATTGATGTTTACTGTATAAAAGCAGGCACGTGTTTCCTACACAACATGCTTAACCTAAACAATGTTTTAAAATCAAGTTTAAAATAGCCCAGTCCTTTCATTGCTGCTACTCTGGAGATTAATTTAGCCATTTTCAAATGTTTCACACATACTTGAAAAAGTTTGCAAACCACTGAAACAATGGTTAGACTATTTACAGAATAAAGTTTTCAAGTGTTGTTTAATAACATATTTGACAGATACCCCATATTTGTCATTTGACATTCAGCACACAATGCGTTCAATACAAATGAAATTCTGTGTATGTTTCCTACAAAATGGACAGAACTAAGTTCCCCAAATCTTTAATATTTTCCTGATATTTTTGCTTATATTTTTAGAAGAATTAAGTTGAAACAGTCTTAAGAAAATGAAATATTCATGTATAATTTTATTTCCAAATGTATAATATTACTCCGATTTATATCTTACTTATGTAATTTGATATAAACTTTACAGACAAAGTGTCATAGTTTTTCTTTCCTTATAGCCTCCTTGTTCTTGCTAATATCAAATATGGATGCTGAGTGGCTCCTTCCTGTGCTTTAAGAAGTAAGGCACAGCTAGCAAGTAGCTGCCTTTACTTGGCTTTAACAGTAAGCCTTTGGCATATTGACACTTCTGCACACTGATAAGCCATTCTAAAAGAGACCATCCACAACTTTACCTGGATAAACAGTTTCCAAGTGATACTTAACTATTCAAATGTACTAAAGAAGTAATATATCAAATATCTGTTTTGGTTGATCATACGTAGAGATAGATTTGAGCTGTAAATGTGTGATCCAGATGCATTGTACAAAGTTTGAGAAATTCTGAAAGTAAGTTGGTTTAGTTTTAGAGTCTTTTTCAAGACTCTAAAAAATCTTTTTTCAAAAGCATTTTGCTGAGTTATGCATAAAATTCTGCAAAATAATATTCTTAAGGTTATATGAACTTAGGAAATTAGTAAGGCAATTTAAGATATGTAATTACCAACTATTCAGAGACCAGTTTAAACAGAAGCATGAAGTACTAGTGTTTCTTTAGTTTTCAGTGCTGTTATTACTTATACTACAATAATATCTGCAGAGTTCAGCCTCGGACCTGTTGAAAGCTAGCAATAAAAGACCATGGTCTCAATGAACATACAGAATTATGACAAAAGCTTAAAGTAAAAGAAAATGAGAAGAATTATGGAGAACCATATGTTTGAAGATTATAGGTTTCACTGCACATACAGATAGCCCTCTAGGTTAGTACTTGAATCCTTTGATAAGGTCCCCTCTGAGCCTTTTCTTCAGAAAGAAAATACTTAACTCCTTCAGTCTTTCCTCATTAAGCAGGTTCTCAAGCCCTTTGATTATCTCTGTGGCCATCCTCTGGATCCCATTGAATCTGTCCATGTTTTTCTTGTGTTGTGCGGACCAGAACTGGACACAGTAATCCAAGTGCAGCCCGACCAGCACTGAGTGGGATGATCATGTCTCCATCTCTGCTAATAATGCCCCTCTGGATGCAGCCCAGGATCCAAATTACCTTGATGCTGCAGCACCCTGCTGACTCATTTTCGGCTTGTTGTCCACTAAGACCCTCAGGTCCCTTTCAGCAAGATTGCTCCCCAGACATGCAGATCCTAGCCTGTACAGGACTTTTTGGTTATTCTGACCCAGCTGCAGGATTTTGCACTTGTCTTTGTTAAATGTAATACTGTTCTTGCTAGTCTACTCTTCCTTCCTGTCCCATTCTCTCTGTAAGATGTGTCTCTTTTCTAATGTGTTCACCTCAACCTCCATTTGAGTGTCATCAGCAGACTTGGTGAGGGTGTTTTCAATCCCAACATCCAGACCATTTATGAAAATATTGAACAAACATGGGGTCCAGTATCAATCCCTGGGTGACTGCTCTTGTGACAGGCTGCCAACCTGAGTAAAAACTATTGATCACCACTCTGAGTTAGCCAATGCCCGCCTACCTCTTAGAACACACATCCAATCTGGTTTCTGTAAGTTTGTCTGGCAGAAGGCTGAGGGAAGGCTGTTCTGAATTATTTTGGGCCCTGCTTGAAGATGGCTATAATACTTGCCTTCTTGCAGTCATCAGGGACATGCCTGGATCTGCATCATCAAATATTATAGGCAGTAGCCTTGCAACAATGTCAGACACTACTTTTAGGGTGGATTTAGACTATAAATATATGTGGCTTGAGCCCTTGCAAGAGGCTGTGTATCAGCCAGTCATTGCTCCACTGTTAGTGGGTTGAACATGCATTGTTGAGGCTAACTGATCTTGTAGCCTGGGGTAAAGGTAGAGGCAAAGAAGCTGTGGAGAACCTCTGCCTCGTCAGCACTATTAGTGACTAGTTTCTCTGGCCTGAGTAATGCCTTCCTTGTGATTCTGCTTACTGCTCATGTATCTAAAAATCCCTTTCTGGTTGTACTTGACATCTTTGGCCACATTTGGTTCCAGATGAACCTTAACCTTCCTTACTGCATCTCTGCATACCCCAGCAAGATTCTTGTAGTCCTCAATAGGTATTTAGATGCCTTTCCACAGCCATCATGCTTCTTTGTAGATTTTAAATGCAACCAAAAGCTCATTGTTAAGCCAGGGTGGCCTCTTGTTCTGCAGTTAATGTGATGACTATCCTATCTTAACTCAGTTGTTCAGCAAATTTACTTCGGAAAAAATCAATGTGAATTTGGAAACAATGACAGCTTCTACTCACAATATGAAGAGACTCCAGGCTCTTTGCTTACAGACTCAGGTAACGGTGACTTTTTCCTGCATTTGAAGTCCTTGCAGTTGGTTCTGAAATTATTTTTAAAACACAAAATCCAATAGATTTTTTTTTTTAAAAAAACAAAATATCACTTTAAATATGAAATATTGGCCTCTGTGAAGATGAGTTGTAGCAGATATATCAAATGGAAAATATATCACAGTCTTTTCTGTAACATTCCTCAAATTTGAAGGATGCATGCATGCTCTTTCCACTACACAAAAGGCATGGGGTTGTAAAAGAGCATATAGCTGGAGGTACTGCAAATAAACATTGTCAAAACCAATATTGTGGTTATGATTCTTCTTTAGCACTTCTGTAAACAAGCAATGACTATTGTGACTCACTGCAGTAGCACCTTTGTGAAACAGGATAAAGTAAGAAAAAAATCATGTTTTCTCTTCTAAAAGTACACTTTTCTGTGCTCCTAACAGCAGATATTATTACCGAAATTTAAAATATATCTTAAACTCTGTATGTATCATGTTTTATTTCAAAGAGGATATCAAAGAACTTGAAAAAGTAAAAAGATGAACACAGATATGGAACAGCTTCTTTGTGAGAAGGGATTAAATAAGGCAGTGACAGAAGTACTTTAAATGTAGAAAGCTATATAATGAATGGCAAGGAAAAAGCTTGGGGGGAAAAAAAAGGAAAGAAAAAAGAACAAGTCTTAGTGATCCCAAGATGAAATTATCAAATAACAGTCTTAAAACCAAAGGCAGCATTTTTTTAACGCAACTTGGGTGAATAATTGTCACAGTTTAACAGAAAGTTCATAAATATAAAAAGGTTAAAGAAGACACTAAAAAAATTATTGAAGGAAGTTTGTAGTGTCAAAAACAATGACCCACATGCAACTTTCATCTCTGGAAGCAGGTGACGTGTTGATTCCCAGAGGCTTAGAGAAAATAACAGAGAAAGGTTCATTTTTTTCTCATCCTCTTCCTCATATTCTTACTCAAACACCTGGTATACTGGCACTTCAGTATTCTGAATTCTGAATTGGACAGAAAACTGTGATCCGGTTCAAAAGTTCTTATGTCCATGTAACATTTACTGTATAAATCTACAGAAGTTCATGTATTAGCTGGATAAATTATTTTCCTTCTTAGTACCAATAAAATTTTTAAATTAAAAAGATCTAGTTTAATTTAAAGTTAATGTAGCTCAATTTAAAGTACACTTCTGCATGTGAAAATTGCTTATAGAGTAGGCTATATTTAGGACTCATAATTTCTTAATTTGGAAAGTTATTTCTAGATTTATTTTACACAGCTAAGCATACTGAAACATATTACACAGGAAAAATTCTGGATAAAATTTGTTACATTTATCTTACAAATGAGAAAATATAATGGTCTCAAGGAGCTTTTATTCACCATTTACTTTCTAAAATCTTATTATTTCTTATCATTCACAAGATTTTATGTACACTAGGGGATAGCAAGTTTAGCAATTTTTTACTGATGTCTATGTAAGTTAGGATAGGGTGGTATTTTGTTTGGTTGGTTGTTTGGTTTGTTTTGGTTTTTTTACCAAATCTCTACTAAAAATAGTGATAGAATAGAGATAATAGGAACTACCAGTAAGATGGCATTATACCTGCCCATCATCAAGGCCAGGCTGGATGAGGCTTTGAGCAACCTGGTCTAGTGGAAGGTGTGCCTGCCCATAGCAGGGGGGTTGGAACTAGATGATCCTTAAGTTCCCTTCCAATCCAAGTGATTCTATGATTTTAGAATTCTATGAATTTAACATTTTTTATGACTGTATGCTTGAGACAAGATCTTTCTGTAAATTTATTATGCCTGAAGTAATGCAGGTAGAAACTGTTATCATAAATTACTGTAAGAAGTCAGCCAGTCATAGTTCCTGTGAAGTCAGTATGCTTAAGTTTGAAAAATGCAACATATTAAACATAAATAGATGCACACACCAAAAATAATCAAATAAACAAAAAACAAACAAGCAAAAAAGCCTCCCCCACCCAAAAACAAAACAAAACAAAACAAAACCAACCCAAACCACAAAAATCTACACAAAACCCTCACCAAAAAAATCAAATAAACTAAAACAAAACTAAAAGAATCTCCAACCAAACCTCTCTGAAATTAAGGTAAGCTGTCTTTCTGCAAAAGTTGCGGAAATAAAGCAATCAAAGTTCAGTTTGGTAAAGGAAGATATACCATTAAAAGAAATGGGAAGGAAAATAACCAAATTTAACATTACAGTGAGATGGAAAATCAAAATAACACCTTCTTATTAAGTAACATTAGGATTAAATAAATGTGTACAGACAAAATTCCCATTTCTTTTTAGTTTTTTTTTTACTCCTTTTTCTTAGTATGTTTAGATTTTCAGGTTCTTTTATCCAGGCAAAAATGTATTTTCAAAACAATATTATTGTGACAAACTAACAAATTTGATTTCTGTGTCTTTGCTTCATGTTACATTATCACTTTGAGGTTATGATGTCTAAAAGAGATATCTGTGACCATAAAGCAAATCTTAATCTGGTTTGGTTTGTTTTTTTTTTATAGTACTACTTGTTGGTCAAGAAAGCCTAAGTGGTGCTATTTGTAACTTCATGACAGCTCAGAGAAGCTTTTAAAGTCTGGGAGAAATAGCATGACAAATTTTTATACTTTAGCCATATTTGCCCTTTCAACTACATGAAATAACTCCTATAGCCTGAGAGGAAATAAATACTAAAACTGCTTGATCTGATAACTAGACTCAGAAATTAAGGTAAAACTGTGTTTTGAAAAGGCATCTTTGCATTCATTCCAATATTACACACTGGGTTTTTTTTTACTTATATAAATTTCTAACTAGATTAGACTGTATCTGGTGTATCTACTTTGGTGATGGCTGTTATTTGAATATTCACCTAAAATTGTTAATTGTTAATCTCAAATATGATATTATGTTAGAGAAAGTACACAGGAATCACTGAAATCTCCATATTTTGTTTAACTTAAACTATAAGACCTCATCATTTATTACATATCTATTTTACTATTTACCTATAAAAATGCCATAGTCCCTGTCTAGATTTGATCTGATTTGACTTTTTCCCTACTCCTCAGGTTACTACATTTTTTCTTTTTTTTTTTTTTATTCAGATAACAGCTACAGGTGTAGATATGAACAAGTTAAGTGATTTCTCTGTCTTTATGTTGACAATGAATCAAATGTGGTTATATGTTATTTTTTCATGAGCAAAGTACGGGCAAGTGATCTCTATAGAAAGTAGAGAACAGCTGAAGATTAAAGATTATTTTTGAGATATTCAGTTGATTTTTTTTTTAATCTAGGTTAAGATTAAAAGAGAAAACTTTGTGCATTAGCATTAGAATAGTTGTACATGATGTGCTCCTGTCAAGTCATTTGCACAAAGCTATGTGAATATCAAAATAACTGAAATCAATACGGAAAGACTTCTATTTCAAGTAATTTGGTAAAAGTTTTGTTCATGTAAAATATAATTACTTTGCCTTTCACCACTCTTACCCTTTAGTATAGGGGTAAGAAGAACTATTTTGGGAAATTGTTATATAATGGTACCAAAATATAAAGATAAGAAAAGGAAAGTAAGATAATAAACCAAATGATCAATCTTTTGTTATATATATACTTAAAATAAAAACATTTTAAAACCTGGCTGGATAGGAAATCAGGTTTCTTATTTTAATGTCTGCTTATACACAGTAGCTTGATGTAAATTAGCATCATAATTTAAAAATTGTTCAGCTGGTCTTGAACGTTCCATTAAAAAAAAAAATTCATCTGAAATCTTTTTGACCTTATACTTCCATTTCTTGAAGAAGCTTTTGTCTACATTGAATTTTAAATCTCAGTTCTATGAAGGTCATGGTCCAGGCTGCTGCAAGTGCAATGGTGAAGACACTTGATGGATTGTGGTGAGTTAAACTTGGCTTGCTGCTGGGGGCCTACCAAGCCATACTTTATAAAAATGCATTATTTGCATATATAGTTTCAGTTGACAGTTTGCAGACAGATACATTGTGTTGATATGGGCCAATCATACTACACTTGATTATTTGTTGTGAAAAGACAGGTCTCAAAAAAAAGAAATGCTAATTACAGTATCTGGAAAAGCACTGTGGTCTGGAAATCATTGTCATATTCTACTGCAGAACACAGGCCTAGCTAAATATTTGCTCCCTAAACACATACAAAATTTAGAAGATGT
This sequence comes from Eurypyga helias, assembly GCF_000690775.1. Lineage (NCBI taxonomy): Eukaryota > Metazoa > Chordata > Aves > Eurypygiformes > Eurypygidae > Eurypyga > Eurypyga helias. The sequence continues at coordinate 7,945 of NW_010229006.1, forward strand.
TTTGTTGTAGTATATGGTTCAGGACTGCACCCAACAATGATTGTGACAAAACCTCCACATTATTCTGCCTCTGTTAGTAGGACAAAGTGAATACAAATATTTGCTTGCAGTCTTGCAAATACTACAGTAAGATTCTTTAGTCATCATTTCAAGTCCTAAACAGGCCTGAATTGGATTAAAAGTCCATTTGCCTATCTATGTAGAAGATCATTTCAAGATTGAGTCTCACTTAAAATTTCAAGATGTTAATAATATAAAAATTCAGTTCTGACGTTTGGTGAAAGTTCTATTATTCTGTCGAATCTTATATCCCCGCAGTTACCTGGAATATTGCAGGCAGCTCTAATCCACAATCAGAACTTCTCTATATCATCTCCATAATAAGACAAAGAAAAGATGAACTGTTCAGTCATTTGACTTATTACATATTTTCCATTTTTTAATCATCCTGTATCTTTGCTTTGAACATATTCAGGTACATACAGCCCTTTTCTGGACTGTGGGAATCCATATCGATGGCCATAAACAATAATTGCTTACTTCATTTTCACCTGTTTAAATATAGAAGGATAACATAAGTCCCATCTGATATATAGTTCAAATTGGTTGCTCACTTTTGGCCAATTTATCTGTTGTGGATTGATCACTCAATAGTATACTTGTTCATATGACTTTATATTTATCTGTCTGTATTAAAAATATGCTCTTTGCTTGCTATTTATGTGTTTTTGTCAGTGACTTTCTTTTGCTATCTTTATTTCATCCTGAGGGAACATGATGTTTTTACAAGAAAGGAATGTGTTGCCTTCTGAGGCACTTTTTCATATGTTTGTTACTATGTTTGAGAGGATCACATTTTCCATCATATGCTTTTTTATTTCATATTGATTAAATACATATCAACGTACTGCATCTGGTTGGGATAGAGTTAATTTTCTTCATAGCAGCCCATTGGATGCTGGTTTTCAGATCTATGTTGACTAAAATGCAACCACAGAATCATAGAATCATAGAATCTTAAGCACTGCTTAGAATGTCTTAAGCACTGCTGAACAATGCTTGCACATATTCAAGACCACCTCTATTTATCACTCTGCCTCTACAAATGAATAAAATGAAAGCAGGTAAAAGGTTGGGAGCAGACACAGCAAGGCTGGCTGATCCAAAATGACAAAAGAAACATTTCATGCCATATGATGTCATGCGCAGCTATAAAACTCTGTGGAGGGGTTGTTTTTCTAAAGTAGCCTGTGCCCGGGGACTGGCTGGGCATAAGTCTGCTAGACGTAGGTGGTGAGGAATTGCCTTTGTATCGCTCATTTTTTCTCCTTTTTTTTTCCCTTTTCCTATTAAACTATATCTTGACCCAAAACTTTTTCTCACTGTTGCCCTTCTAATTCTCTTTGCCTTGGGAAGAACGAGTTCTTAGTTTCTGGCTGGGGTCAACCTATCATTATTAGTCATTTTAATAATCTAGTTCTAATCACTATCATCCATCTTTAAAGTACTAATATAATTTTAACTTTCTTCCTGTTCCTTAGAACTTCTGAAATATAACAAAAATTTTTGAATGTTAGAAACCAGGTGATCAGGCCCAGTCAGCATGGATTTATGAAAGACAGATCCTGCTTGACTAACCTCATCTCCTTCTGTGACCATGTGACCCACTTAGTAGATGAAGGACAAGCTGTGGATGTTGTCTAACTAGGTTTTGGAAAAGCCTTTGACACTGTTTGTCGCAGCATTCTCCCGAAGAAACTGGCTGCTCATGACTTGGATGGGTGTACTCTTCACTGAATAAAAAAAATGAATGGATGGCCGGGCCCAAAGAGTTGTGGTGAACGGAGTTAAATCCAGTTGGTGGCCAGACACAAGTGGTATTCCCCAGGGCTCAGTAGTGGAGCCAGTTCTATTTAATAACTTATTCACTGATCTGGACAAGGGGGTCGAGTGCACCTGCAGTAAGTTTGCAGATGACCCCAAGTTGGGCAGGAATGTTGATCTGCTGGAGGGTAGGAAGGCTCTATAGAGGGATCTGGACAGGCTGGATCAATGGCCTGAGTCAACTCCATGAGGTTCAACAAGGACAAGTGCCAGGTCCTACACTTGGGTCACAACAACACCCTGCAATGCTACAGGCTTGAAGAACAGCAGCTGGAAAGCTGCCCGGTGGAAAAGGACCTTGTTGTATGGGTCAACAACTGACTGAATATGAACTGGAAGTGTGCCCGGGTGGCCAAGAAGGCCAATGGCATCCTGGTCTGTATGAAAAACAGTGTGGACAGCAAGACTAGACAAGGAATTGTCCTCCTGTACTCAGCATAGGTGAAGTTGCACCTCAAATACTATGTTTTGGACCCCGCACTACAAGAAAGACATTGAGGTACTAGAGTGTGTGCACAGTAGGGCAACGAAACTGGTGAAGTGTTTAGAGCACAAGTCCTGTGAGGAGTGGCTGAGGGAACTGGAGTTGTTTAGACTGGAGAAAGGAGGTTTCGGGGGCACCTTATGACTCTCTACAACTACCTGAAAGGAAGTTGCAGCAATGTAGGTGTCAGTCTCTTTTCCCAAGGGGCAAGTGACAGGACAAGTAGAAATGGCCTCAAGTTGAACCAGGGAAGGTTTAGAATAGATAATAGGAAAAATTTCTTCACTGAAAGGGTTATTAAGCATTGGAACTTGCTGCCTAGGGAAGTGATTGAGTTACTGTCCGTGGAGGTATTGAATAGACATATGGATGAGGCATTTAAGAACACAGTTTAGTGGTGGACTTGGTAGTGCTAGTTTAATGGTTGTATGGTTGGACTTGATGATCTTAAATGTCTTTTCCAAAGTAAAATATTCTATGATTAAAATTCTGATTTCATTATTTGTGTTGGGTGGCAGGTGACAGTTAAAATCTCTACTCCTAATGGCTGTCATTAAAGAACAACTCTATATTCTCAGAAGTGTGAAGGTGTGAAGGTTGTCTGTTTTCCTGTAACACCTTTAACATCAAGTGAAAGAATTCAATAACTCTGACTTTGATTTAAAATATAATACCAAACAGGAATCACAGGAATTATTGAAATTTCCAAAATTTTATTGTGAAAATGCATTCTCCTTTAAAGATAAGCCTCTTCAATTTTTCCACACATTTTTTAGTCTCATACTCTTTGTCCTTTTTTCAGTGTGCTTACTTTTTAGTCACACATATTTTGCATTCATTACAAGAAGAGTCATACCATGCACGGATTGATAAAGAATTTTATAAAGAACGTAATTCAGTGACTGATGGGCCAAAGTATTACACCTGCCAAAACACATTACTTATTGTAATGTGATGTAACAAAGTATGATGTGACTCAATTGAGTATGACACTTAGGAAATTAAATTAACAAATGAAAGATTTAAACTAGAAAAAAGTTTAGTAGGGAAAAAGTTGTAAAATTAAGTTTTAGTTTTAGAAAAAATATAAAATTATTCTGATTTGATAGCAGATTGTTGTCAGGTGAACTGATTAGAAGCTCAAAATAATTGATATTCTAAGTAGTCCCAGGGTGCTGAATACATTCTGTTAATGCCAGGAAATAAGACCATCATCTTGGAGGAACTATCCTTGCCCCAGCACAGCAAGTGAAGTGATGTAATTTGTTGTAAAAATAAATAGAAGTGAACAATATATAACACATTCACAACACAGTTAAAAAGAAAAATACTATAGAATGAAGTATTTAGAGAGATTTTATCCCTACTTCCCAAATACGATATAGATGATAGTTTTATTTGTGATTTTAAATTATTATCCTAACTTAGCTAAAAGAAATCTGTCTTTATCCTTTCATCAAAGAGTTGAAAAAAAATTCAGACAAGTAACACTTTTTCCAGGCAATGAATATAACAAAAATCTATATCACACTAATATAGTAGACCCTAAAAGCAGCTGTTAGGAATGAATTACTTCTGTATTTGGACAAGAATACAGAACATCACTCATGTCTATGAAAATCAGACAAAATACGTGACAAAGAAACATTATCTGACTTTGAAATTGGGTGTAACTTCAAAGTTGTCACTTGCTCAGAGTAGAAGATGGGCTACAACCACTAGATCTCCAAAGCTTCCTTTCAACCAAACTTTCTATGATTTATGAGACAATAATTATGACGAAGCACTTCAGCACTTAGTTCAGTACACATCCATTCTTTTTTTAAATGATAAAGTAGATTAGAGTCTAGTATAGAATCTCATAAACATACAATATTTTTCATAAACATACACATTCTTTTCTCCTAACCTTAAGGCATTTAAATTGCTGGCATAAAGAAATAACAAGATGTCATTGTGGAGAAGAACTGCATGTTTAATTGGTAGCCAGAGAGAAACCAGAGAATATGAGAAAGAAAGCTTAATAGACTAACAACCTCCCTAATGACTGATCCATGGTCCTAGAGTTCAAACATATTGAAGGAGAAATGGGCAGGAACTGCAGAGTGAGAGGTAGCCACAGGAGAATTTCCCTGTGCCCTCCCCATCCTCCACACACAAAAATGTTTATTGTGTTCAGGAGATAAAGTAATGCCTGCACTGGTGGAAAATAAAATCTCTGAGAAGCCACTGTTTAGTGTCTACGGTAATAGTAGCACAGTGGGGATGATGACTGAAAATCAATGTTGTTGCTGTTCATCATCTTGTGAGTAGAATATATCAGATATAGGAGACAAAGTGTACTTCCAAAGTTTCGGGTCTTAAGTAGAGGCTTTGGAGCAATGCACTGTTTTATTTAATTCTTTGTAAACCTTTGTTATAAAATAATTTCATAAGTGTTTGAAGAATTTCAGTTCATAAGTTGCAAAGATCTATGTTGCAGGAGAAAAATGGAAGAACAATGTATTTAATAGAAAACAAAAGATAAAAGTAATGTGTTAGATAACAGTAAAAATTACTGGAACACAGAAAATTATAGTGTGACATTAGTCCAAAAGTCACAAAGAGATTTTTTAAAAATTGGTTTTGTCTTATGAAGAAACCTACCAATAACGCTATTTAAATTCATCTGAGGCAAGTATTTGCCACAAGGAAAAAATAAACATTTCTTTAATTCTTTAAAACATTAATTATTTTATAATAATTTCAGGATAGAAATGTTTAGAACTGCATTCTTGTCTAGTCTCATTCTCTAAAGAAATGAATATCTTGGCAGCTAAGCAACAACTATACTCAGGGTACCTTCACTGTCATCTGAGTTTGATGGAACAACATTCAGAAAACAGGTGAATTAGAAGCTTTGAATAATCTAAGAAAGGTGGCTTCTGGAATAACATGATATGAAGCTGTATGCAAAAGGATTTAATATTGTTTAACACTGTGAATGAGAACAAATAGCTTTGGAGGGAGGTAATTTAATTAAAATAAGAGTGTATAAAGAGTAAACAAGGGAATGAGAAGTCAGGAAAATGATGGAAACAAAAGGATATTAACAGATGTACTGGCTTCAGTCAGATTGATGACTTAATGGGGGAAAGACTGCATTTTGATTTCAATGGGATCCGTCTTTCTTTGATCAAATATGGACAGGTGAACATATGACAACAAGAAATACTAACCAAAGCCTCTATCCAAAGATGGAGGAAAACGTTTTAAATCTCCTTGTTCTGGGCACCTCAGTTCTGATTCTCAACAATGATGGCTGCACTAAAACGGTACAAAGAGCAAGCTTATTTTGTAATGACATCAAACATAACATACCCAAGATATACGGATTTCCGGAGTGACCTCTAGCGTTCTTCCATGCAGATATTTTAAGAGCTTACCTGTCTAGAAAGATTGATACTAGAAAGTTCTAGGTGCTTTACGGTTGACATTTCAGAGGTCAGTGTATGATTCAAGCAAAAGTGAAACTTCAGGTATGTTTACAGACACACAAAAAACCACCAACAGCTGATTTTGGCTGCCTGTAGTTTTACACTGAATTATGGTGTGTTCAGTTCCCAAAAACTAATCAGTAAGTGAAAGGAAGGTTTGTCTCACTGCCCTCACACAAGACAGCCTCAAAGTTAAAACTATATATCTACGAGCATTGTCCAAACATTTCATGAAGGCTGACAAGCTTGGGGTTATGACCAGTTCCCTGGAAAGCTTGTTCAGTGCTTGACCATCTTCTTCATGAAGGACTTTTTCCTAATAGTCAATCTGAACTTCCCCTGACACATTTCCTTACATCCTAGGAACATGGTCATCCCTCAGTCTCCTCTGAGGTGAACAAACCTAGTATCTTCAGCTGGTCCTCTAAATCATGCCCTCTAGTCCTTTCACCATGCAGTGGAAAAATTTTCAGGCAAAACCAAAATTATTGTTTCCCCTAAAATGTCTTGAAAACTGGTGAGTGGAATGCTGTAGAAGGGGGACTGAAGTGTCAAAAATTATATGAATTATCTGAAGAAAATAAACTTGGACTTTTCTTTTTCTTTTTTTTTTTTATGTAATAGAGCTTTTGGAAGCACTCTCGTTGTCTTATATTTACTCCATATGTGAATGGAGTATCTTTCTCATAACCAACCTTCCTCCCTTCCTCCCTTCTTCCCTTCCTCCCTTCCCTCCTTCCTTCCTTCCTTCCTCCCTCCTTCCTTCCTTCCTTCCTCCCTCCTTCCTTCCTTCCTTCCTCCCTCCTTCCTTCCTTCCTTCCTCCCTCCTTCCTTCCTTCCTTCCTCCCTCCTTCCTTCCTTCCTTCCTCCCTCCTTCCTTCCTTCCTTCCTCCCTCCTTCCTTCCTTCCTTCCTCCCTCCTTCCTTCCTTCCTTCCTCCCTACCTTCCAATGAATAAATAAATAAATAGATAGAATTATTAATAGCAGGACTATCTTAAAATAAAACCCCATGAACATGTGGGTTTAGCTGGAAGCTAAACCACAAGTTTAGCTCTGCACCACTAGACCGTTTCATATCTCGTGAGGTAGGACACTGAGAGCTTATGGTTCCTGTGGATGCTCATAGGCATATTGCCCAGTGTTTCCAGAACAGAGGATGCTTTCAAGACCCTAACCTAAGTGAATTTATCATTAATTTCATCTTTTTTTTCAGAAAGCAGTGTGGATTCTCTTAAAACTAGACATAAAGTCTCATAGAATTTAGAAATGGAAGAGTAGATAAATCAAGGACAAACAAATGTGTAAAAGCTTTCATTCTTCTCTGGATGTGTTTCTATGTAGATTATGTTCTACCCAATACTGTCTCCTGGAGTACTCGTATGACATGACTGTCAATAGTTCATCCAGTTTGTGGGTTTTCAGGTAAAAAGATAAGTAGTTATTCCTAACAATCCCTTACTTTTTTCTCGTCACTTATGAAAATATTCCAAGATTTTAATTATCCAAATTTTCCAAGCAGACTTTTAATCAATATTCTGTGATTCACAGAGTTTAAGGGGTTGGAAGGGACCTCTAGAGATCACCTAGTCCAACACCCCTTCTGCAGTAGGATCACCTAGAATAGATCACACAGGAACAAGTCCATGTGGCTTTAGAAAGTCTCCAGGGCAGGAGACTCCACCACCGCTCCGGGCAGCATGTTCCAGTGCCCTGTCACCCTCACAGTGAAGAAATGTTTCCTCATGTTCAGGTTGAACCTTCTGTTTTCCAGTTTATGGCCATTGCCCCTCGTCCTGTCACTAAACACCACTGAGAAGATCCTGGCCCCGTCTTCCTGAACCACCCTTAAGATATTGATAAGCATTATAAAATGCCCCCTCAGCCTCTGATTCTCCAAACTAAATGGACCCAGGTCTCTCAACCTTTCTTCATAAGGTGCTCCAGGCCCTTAATCATCTTAGCAACCCTGCGCTGGACCCTCTCCAGTAGTTCCTTGTCCTTCGTGAACTGAGGAGCCCAGAACTGGACACACTACTACAGGTTAGGCCTAACCAGTGCAGAGTAGAGGGGGAGGATAACTTCCCTCGTCCTGCTGGCCAGGCTCTTCTTAATGCATCCCAGGATGCCATTGACCTTCTTGGACATGAGGGCACACTGCTGGCCCATGGTCATCCTCTTGTCCACTAGGACTCCAAGGTTCTTTTTTCCCACAGCTGCCTTCCAACAAAACAGCCCCTGTTCTGATACATGAGGTTGTTCCTCCCCAGATGCAGTACTTTACAGTTGCCCTTATTGAATTTCATTAGATTTCTCCCCGCCCAGCTCTCCAGACTGTCCAGGTCACGCTGGAGGGCAGCACAGCTTTCTGGTGTGGCAGCCACTTCTCCCAGGTTGGTATCATCAGCAAACTTGCTGAGAGTACACTCTATCCCTTCATCCAGGTCATTGATGAATATATTGAATAGGGCTGGACCCAGCACTGACCCCTGGGGAACGCCACTAAACTCTGCCCCATTGACCACAACTTTCTG